>NW_007729487.1:120578-122550 GCF_000696425.1 Galeopterus variegatus
AGAAAAATGTCATTGGAATTTTGACGGGGATTGCACTGAATTTGTATATCACTTTGGGTAATATAGACATTTTCACTATGTTGATTCTTCCAAGAGCATGGGATATTTTTCCATCTTCTTGTATCCTCTCTAATTTCTCTCAGGAGTGGTTTGTAGTTCTCATTATAGAGATTTTCACATCCTTAGTTAGCTCAATTCCTAAGTATTTTATTTTTTTGGTGGCCATTGTAAATGGGCAGGTTTTCTTGATTTCTCTTTCTGCTTGTTCACTATTGGTGAATAGAAATGCTACTGATTTTTGTGTGTTGATTTTGTATCCTGCTACTGTGCTGAACTCATTTATCACCTCTAAGAGTTTTTTTGTAGATGATTTGGGCTGTTCGATATATAGGATCATATCATCTGCAAACAGGGACAGTTTGACTTCATCCATTCCAATCTGGATGCCCTTTATTTCCTTCTCTTCTCTGATTGCTCTGGCTAATACTTCCAAAACTATGTTGAATAGGAGTGGTGAGAGTGGGCATCCTTGTCTGGTTCCTGTTCTTAAAGGAAAAGCTTTCAGTTTTTCCCCATTCAGGATGATATTGGCAGTGGGTTTATTATATATGGCTTTGATTATGTTGAGATACTTTCAGTCTATACCTAATTTTTAAAGGGTCTTTGTCATGAATGAGTGTTGGACTTTATCAAATGCTTTTTCGGCGTCAATAGAGATGATCATATGGTCCTTGTGTTTGATTTTATTAATATGGTGGATCACATTTATTGATTTGCATATGTTGAACCAACCTTGCTTCCCTGGGATGAATCCCACTTGATCATGGTGAATGATCTTACATATGTGCTGTTGTATTCTGTTTGCTAATATTTTATTGAGAATTTTTGCATCTATATTCATCAAGGATATCAGCCTGTAGTTTTCTTTCTTGGTGATATCTTTACCTGGTTTTGGTATCAGGATGATGTTTGCTTCATAGAATGTGTTTGGAAGCTTTGCTTCTGCTTCAATCTTTTGGAATAGTTTGTAAAGAATCGGTGTCATTTCCTCTTTGAATGTTTGGTAAAATTCTGCTGAGAATCCATCTGGTCCCGGGCTTTTCTTTGTTGGGAGCTTTCTGATAACAGCTTCAATCTCCTTTATTGTTATTGGCCTATTCAGGTTTTCTATATCTTCATGGTTTAATTTTGGAAGCTTGTGTGAGTCCAGAAATTTATCCATTTCCTCTAGGTTTTCGAACTTGTTGGCATATAGCTGTTTATAGTAGTCTCGGATGATTCCTTGTATTTCATTTGGGTCAGTTGTAATATCACCTTTTTCATTTCTAATTTTTGTTATTTGAATCTTCTCTCTTCTTTTTTTTGTTAGCCATGCAAGTGGTTTGTCAATTTTATTTATCTTTTCAAAAAACCAACTTTTTGATTCGTTGATCTTTTGTATTGTTTTTTGGGATTCAAATTCATTAAGTTCTGCTCTGATCTTGATGATTTCTTTCCTTCTGCTAACGTTAGGTTTGGATTGTCCTTGTTTTTCTAGTTCTTTAAGGTGCATTATTAGATTGTTCACTTGCCAGCCTTCCATTTTTCTGAGGTAGGCGTTTAATGCAATAAATTTCCCCCTTAGTACTGCCTTTGCTGTATCCCACAAGTTTGGGTATGATGTATCATCATTTTCATTAGTTTCAATAAATTTTTTTATTTCCTGCTTGATTTCTTCCTGGACCCATGTATCGTTAAGAAGAATGCTGTTTAATTTCCATGTGTTTGTATACTTTTCAGGGTTTTGTTTATTATTGATTTCTAGTTTTAATCCATTATGGTCTGAGAAAATACACGGGATAATTCCAATTTTTTTGAATTTGGTGAGACTTGATTTGTGTCCTAATATGTGATCTATCCTGGAGAATGATCCATGTGCTGATGAGAAGAATGAATATTCTGAGGTAGTTGGATGGAATGTTCTATAGATATC
>NW_007729487.1:123765-124368 GCF_000696425.1 Galeopterus variegatus
TCTGTTCTCTGGTCAGTTTGAATTCTAGTAGGTTGGTGGATACCGCCCTGCCAGTCCCGTAAGGTGTGTGTGTTCTGCACCTCGCTATCGGGGCATTTTGACACTCTGTGTGCACTAGGTTGGGCAGTTGAGCCTTGCAAAGGGTTCCCGCAGGGTGTGTAATTATTGTTATTTTATTATTTTTTTTTCTGAGGCTCCGCCTCCTTTTGCTGGACCCCTCCCCACTCTGTGCGCTCAGAACAGGGCTGAGGCGTGTCTTCTGCAAACCTCGTCTTTCAGCTTCGACATCAAAGCTATGCCCTGCCTCGCCCTGCCCAGAAGGTGTCTAGTCTCTTCAACTGCAGGGTGTGAGCTGCTTGGGGGAGGGTCCCACAGCACACAGTTCCTCTTTGACTCCCCCCAGCACGGGTCGCTCGGGGCGCCCTCTGGGAGTGCTCTCCGGCAGCTTCAATCTAGCTCCAGAGTGCTCTGGGCTCCCTCTCCCAACCAGAAATCAGTTAGGGGTTCTTCCAAACTGAGGCCCACAGAGATGGTATCTGCCTCCCGGAAACAGGGAGTTTACCTGGGGCCGAAGCCCAGGGTGTGGTGGAGAGACGATCTGGG
>NW_007729487.1:124380-124712 GCF_000696425.1 Galeopterus variegatus
GATTGTACGCCCGTCCACAGGCCCCGGGGGGCCCCGCGTCGAGGTACGCAAGTGGCACGTCTCAGTGAGGAGCCGCACCAAGCAGAGATGGCTGGCCTGCCTGATCTGAGCTGGCCGTCTCCGCCCCCACCCGAGAAAATAGAGGCAGCTCTGTTGCGGGCGCCTAGCCTGGTGTGTTAGGTGGGAGCCAGGCGGGCGGGGAGCAGTCGGGCTTCGCCCCGCAAGTGGGGCTGGACTGTGGGTGACTCACAGAGCTCGCAGAGTTGGGCCTGTCCGGCGCCTTCCACTCCGTTTCTGTGTCATCTCTGCTGACTTACTTGGCCTTTGTTGTC
>NW_007729487.1:124839-170193 GCF_000696425.1 Galeopterus variegatus
AAAGATTTATTCGTTTTTTGTTGCTCTTGGAAATGCAAATAGTACTCTGGTATCACAGCGCACACTTCTCAGGGTCGCGCTGTCTCCTGGCACGGCTGCTCCAGACCCGTCGCCATCTTAAAACCCAGGATTTTTCTTGAAGTAATGTAGATGATAGAGTTTGGATGTGTTGTCCCACCAAAACACACGTGCAAATCTGATACCCAATGTGGCAGTGTTAGGAGCTGTTTGAGTCATGCGGGCAGATCCCTCATGAAAGGATTAATGCTCTCCCTGCGGAAGGGGACCCAGGTGAGATCTTGTTCTTTTAGCTCCTGCTGGTTGTTTCAAAGACCCTGGCAACTCCCCTCTCTCTCTCCCTCTTGCTTCCTCTAGCCATGTGATCTGCTTGTACCCACCAGCTGCCAGCCACTCTCCACCATGAGTAGAAGCAGCTTGAGGTTTATGGCAGGTACAGCTGTCCTAGAATCATAAGCCAAATAAACCTCTGTTCTTTATAAATTACCCAGTCTCAAGTATTTTGTTATAAGCAACAGGAACAGACTAATACAGTAGGCAAGGCCAGAAAATGAAACTTTGTCCATACTTTGATCATTTGTCTACCATATACCCAGTTTTCCATTTGTCCAGCCACACCGGTATAATTGTTTGTCCTCCATTCTCTGAAAGTCTAGTTGTTGCTCAGAAATTTGTCTGGCCACAATAGGCACACACTATAGAAAAAGTTTTTCTATTTTCTTTTTTTTTCTAGCAGTCTTTCTATCTTTGACTAATAAATTGTAAAATGATGCTATTATCACTACAGTTTTTAAAATGCCTTTTAGATCTTCAGAAAAATGTGAATTTCTTAGCATAGATATTATTTCAATGCATTTCTTAGTGTATATGCAATTCTCTCTTAGTCAAATTGTTTAATAACAAATCATATGAGAGCTCATTGTCATTTTCATTTGTATCCTAAAACACTATATTACACTAGAAACAAAATTGTGAGTATCTAGAGAGCCATTCTGGGTCAGATATTACAGTGGATGAAGATGAAATCAGCATTGGCTATTATAATAGCAGATGCAACCATGACAGAGTCCAACGTGATGATCTCTTTCTTAGCCTTTGGATTCAGAGTAGGTTTTCTACTTGAGAATGAGGTAAGAGACAATGAAATAGCTCATAAGGTTTCTGTAGCAAGAGATTTACACTAGAACACCAACTCCTGATCAGGTGGCAGATAACTTCTGAAAAGTTCTCTGTTTTTGGTTGAAAAATGTACTTTGAAGCCAAAACTCAGCTTATGATTTTTTTCCGGTAGGCATTGCTGCACTAAAACATTTATTTAAAACTTCATGAGAATGGGATATGGGAATCATGGAAGACAGACATATTTACAGTTTACAGAGTCATCAGAATTCCTTTTAATGCTTGAATTATTGGGCTGTGGCCAGATCTTTGAGTTCTAACTGAATCCATTTGTCTCTGTAAAGTTGAGTCTTTTGTATTTGTTGATTCACATATCTACAAATTCTTCTAAATCATTCACTAGTTTTTGTTCCAAAAATAAATTATTTATTCTATTGATTATGTTTTTTGCTTATTTGTTTGCAAAAAGAAACAATTTGATTCTACTTCTTTTATTTACTGAAGAATGACTTAATGAAAAAGAAAACAGAGTAATGGCAACTTTCTCCCTGGAGGCGAACATTATTTGATAAAACAAATCTACTAGTTTTTGAGTAAGAATAGTTTACAGACCATTCCTGAATTTACCTTTTGATTTTATTTTGGAGATGATCATTTCCTGGAGTCAATTCTGCAATTGATCAAGGGATGAAAATTGAATGAGGAAAACACATGCACTAAAGAGGATTCTCTATCTACAATGGTATAAAGCTTTGTCATCTTCCAACTTTTTTTTCTATAAATAAAAGCCCCATTAACAGTTAAAAATATTAAAAATTGTTCCTTATTACTCCTTAATTTTTTTCTAAGACTGTCATAAATATAGAAAGTTTCTTCCACAGTTCTCTTTTGGGGTGTTGGAATTAGAATATGTTAACTAGAACTAGAATTTGTTAAGAAACATATGCAATTATAGGTCACTAATAATATGTCTGCTAAAGCAAAAGTGAATGTAGTATAGAGTGAATCTTGCACATATAGGCACCCAATAGATGGTAACTAGATGAGTGAAAACGCCTAATTCAATGTTAGGTTATTTTAGTAAATTTTTGATTTTTAGGTTTGCTCTGGTTCAATAGTTTTGGAAACGTCAGCTCTAGCTCTGGTCTAATCTAATTCATGAAGCATTTTGGAAAAACAATATGTAAAAACAAAAACCCAATAAAACATATTTCAATTTGTTCTATTGAAACAACATTTTACAATTTTTTCTTTGAAATGTCTTTGGCTTCATCTTTTCCTGTTTTTACTCCTCTTTTCCCCAGCTTAAGTTATTCCTCCTAAGTGGTTTGTTGATATTTTCTTCTTTCTATTCTAACCAAGTTTAAACACTTATTTTAATATATTACCTCTTTGATAAAAATCTCCAACAAATGCATTGACCTCAGGATAAAATAAAAACTCATTATCCTTCAGATCAAACCTCTCCAAAATCTGACTTCTCCAAATTTATTCAACCAATTTTCTCACTAATAATAGATTTGCTTATTATTTTTTAAAAAATTAAAACAAACACCCCCCCCAAACAAACTACTTCTCATTTCCAAGTCTGAGTTTTTCTTCTGCTCATCCACTTTCCTTTCTCTGTCAAAATTCTACTTACTCTTCAAATAAGTATTTTTTAAAACTTTGAGATATTTCTCTCATAATAAGGCTTCTGTCAAGGCTCAGACCATCATGAGGGCACTGTGCCCCAGAACAGAGCTCTCCCTGGTCCTCACAAACCACCTGACTTCCCACAGCAGCCATCAGTCAGAACTTTTCCCTTCCAGCCTCTGGTACAAGTCTGTTTTTCTATTCTCTTTTTGGTCTCATGCTATCAGGCTATACCTTTTCTCTCCTTCCTTAATGATGTCATTTATTGCTTTCTTGATCATTTCCCTTCACTTGTTGAAGTCTTCGAAGACTTTGAGACAATGCCCATTCACAGTCATCCTTTCCGCCCCATCTCCCATAAGAGCTAAATGTTTCAGTGCACTTGTAAAAAGCAATCAAGTTTTAAAGTTCTAGCCTTACTTTCCTCCAGTTAATTTTATCTCCTCTATTGGTGCCATCTATTCTCAAAGTTACACCATAATTTGTTCCAATTTATGAATGTTTGAAGATCCTAATTTCATATATCTCACTCTGAGCAAAATCTCTTGTCTGTTGAGCTTCCCTTTACACTTGTTACCACTATAGCTGCTCTTATAAGGCTGGATTTCTCCCATTTTCTCCCACCATATAACCTCCTCCAGGACACTTGACCTTTTTTATTCAGCCTCACTCCATGGAAAGAATAGTGTATGCCTTATTTCCCCACTAGGAATCCATGATTTCCTTGTACCTCTATCCTTCCACTGTACCAGTAGCATTTAGTAATCTAACCCAGAATCACAGCGACATTCCTATTTCTTGAGATGTCTAAGTGGGTAGTTGCAGGCTAGTAGCTCACCTCATATATCCGTGGAGTTTGGTCCTCCTCAACTTTACAAAAGTAGTAGCACTGTGCATAATTTTTTCCCCATGACTTTGGTTAGCTTTCTTTTTCAGGCCCTTCTAGATTTGCTTATTAAATTTCATATAAACAGAATTACATTTATATGTAGTCTTTGGTGAGTGGTTTCTTTCACTTACTATAATGTTTTTGAGGTTCATTCATTCATTCATGTTGTAGAGTGTATTAGTACTTTATTCCTTTTTTATTTTTTCTGAATGAGGAAATGGATTGCCAGATAAGTAAATGGTGTAATCGCTGCTTTATATTTTAACTATATTTAACATTTTGAGGAACAGCCAAGGTGTTTTCTAAATTAGCTGCACTATTTTACGATCCCAGCTTTTTCCTCACCACCCTGACTATGTTCTCTTTTGGCCTGTAGGGTTTCTACTGAGAAATCTGCTGAGAGACATACTGGGGCTCCGTTGAATGTTATGTGTTTCTTTTCTTTTGCAGCTTTCAGTATTTTTTCTTTGTTTTTTGATTATGACGTACCTTGGGATATTCCTCCTTGGACTGAATTTGATTGGTAACCTTTGAGCTTTCACTACCTGGATGCTGTCATCTTACTACATCCTTGGGAAATTTGCAACCTTTATTTTCTTGAATATGCTTTCTACACCCCTTCCTTTTTCCTGTCCTTTGGGTATGCCAGTTATGCAGAGGTTATTTCACTAGAGGGAGTCCCATGTTTGCTGTATTTCTGTTTCATTTTTTCTTATTCTTTTTTCTTTTTGCTATTTTGATTTGATAATTTCATATGTTCTATCTTCAAGCTCACTGATTCCTTCCTCTGTTTGGTTAAGTCTGCAGTTGTCGCTTTTAATCGAGTTTCTCAGTTCGGATAATGTATTCTATATTTCTAGAATTCCTATTTTTTTAAAATTGATTCAATTCATTTGTCAAGTTTCTTACTCTGCTCCTGGATCGTTTTCCAGATATCACTTAATTTTCTATCTGTATTTTCTTGAGACTCCCTGAACATCCGTAAGTGAGTTATTCTGAATTCTATGTCATTTCATAAATCTACTGTTCTTCTGGTTCCACTGCTGGTGCTTCATTTGTTTTTTTTTTCTTTTCTTTTTTTTTTTTTGATGGTGTCATATTTCTCTGTTGTTTCTCTATCTTTGTGTCTTTACCTTGATGCCTGGGCATTTGAGGAGAATGCTACCTCTCCTCGGTTTTACAGATGTTCTTTGGTGGTGTTAGACCTTTAATAGTTCATATCAGAGCTCTGTCTCTGGTATGTGATTTTGGTTATTTCCAAAATTAGGGGAGCTTCCTGTGGATACCAGCACTTTAGCTCTGTGGTTGCATTAAACTGCTGCTTTGCTGTGATTCTCTGGGGAAGGCTTCTTGTGCAGACCAGATTTTAATTGTTGGCCTTTTAATCACTTCTGGGTCTTGTGAAGTCAGATACACCTGGGCTGTGTGGTAATTCTAGCCTGGGACTGAGTCTTTCCAGCAAACTTCACCCACTGCAGTTCTTTCTCCCTGATCAGTCTCCACTGAGTGTGCCTGTGCCAATCAGAAGGCAGATCAGCTGCCCACTCTGCACCCCAATGTTCAACTGGTGGGCTAGCCTTCTTTCCTCACTTCAAACACTTTCCATGGGGCAGGCTGTGTGTGGGTCCCTCATGATGTGTCACTGGCCTCGAGATGGTTTCTTTCTTTGGCCACCTGTGGTTCCTTACTCTTATGTGGTTTCACAGGAGCCCTGTCAGTGCTCTTGCTGGTGTTGGGGTTGGTACGGTGTGCTCCAAGGTCCTCTTCTCCCCCACAGATTCCAGGCAACTTCATACAAATGGCTCACCTGTGGCTTTTGCTGACTCCTGCCCCGTGTGCTTGCTACAGATTTTTCCCTCCTCTTACAGAGCTGGCCCTGAACCAGCCAGGGCTTGAAACAGTCACAGTGGTTTCTTCTTTCCCTTGCCACAGCTTTTCCAGCCTTCAAAACCTCCATGGGTCTCTCCTCCTCTTCCCCTGAGCTCCAGCATTCCAAGGTTGGCAGTCTTTGCTTTTTAATAGCTGTAAATTGGTTGATTTTGGTTGGGTGACTCTGGGAACTGTCTATTCCACCATCTTGATGACATCCCCTTAAAAAACTATTTTTTCTTTTGTTGTTTATGATTTGGGTGTTATATTTAAGAAACTATTGATTAACCCAATAATAAGAATTTACTTTTATGTTTTATCCTAAGAATTTTATAGTTTTAGCTCTTATGTTTAGGTCTATAATACATTTTGAATTAATTTGTATGTATAGTGTGAGGTAGGGGTCCAAGTTGCTTCTTTGGCTATCTAGTTGTTCTAGCATCATTTGTTAAAAGCACTATTTTTTCTCCATTGAATTTTCTTGGCAACCTTGTTGAAAATCAATTGATAATGTAAGGGTTTATTTCTGAAATCTCATTCTATTCCATTTATCTGTATGTTTACTGTGTTAGATTCCTATCGTGCTGTAACAAATTATCACGAACTTAGTGACTTAAAACAAAGCAAATTTATTACCTTAGAGTTCTAGAGGTCAGAGGCTTGAAGTGGTCTCATTGGGCTAAAATCAACTTGTGTGCAGGGCTGTGTTCCTGCTGGAGGCAGTAGGAGAGCCTTGCCTTTTCTAGCTTCCAGGACTGTATGCATTCTTTGACTTGTGGCCATATTCCATCTTCAAAGTCAGTAACCACACTACTCTGACTTCTGCTTCCATTGTCACATCTTCCCTGATTCTCACTTTTCTGCCTTTCTATTTCACATATAAGGATCTTTGTGATTCTTTTGGGCCCACTTGGATAATCTAGGATAATCTCCTTATTTCAGGATCCTTTACTTACTTACATCTGTACATTCCTTTTTGCCATACAAAAGCAACATATCCCGGGTCCGGAGATTAGAAGTAAACATTTTTGGAGAGGCCATTATTCTGCCTATCACATTTCCTTATGCCTGGACCACACTATCTTAATTATGTAGTCCTGTAGTAAGTTTTGAAAACAGGAAATGTGAGTCTTCTAACTTTTCTCTTCTTTCTCAAGAATGTTTTAGCTGGTCTGAGTCCCTTGCATTTCCATGTGAATTTTAGGATCACCTTGCCAAATTCTGCAAAAAAGCTATCTGGTATTTTAATAGGGATTGTGATGAACCTATAGATTTCACTAACATTAAATCTTCTGATTTACAAACATGTGATATCTCTTCATTTATTTAGATTTTCTGTAATTTCTTTCAACAATGTTCATAGTTTTCAGTGGACAAGTCTTGTTAAATTTATTCCTGGGCTGAGCCCATGGTGCACTTGGGAGAGTGCGGCATGGGAGCGCACCGGCGCTCCCGCGGCAGGTTCGGATCCTGTATGGGGATGGCCGGTGCGCTCACAGTGCTCACTGGCTGAGCATGGTGCGGCCGGTCACAAAAAGGACAAAAAAAAAAAAAAAAAAAATTCTTAAGTGTTTTATCCTTTTGATGCTATGGTAAATGGAATTGTTTTCATAATTTCATTTTGGGATTGTTAATTGCTTGTGTATATAAATTCAATTGACACTTGTGTGTTACTATTATACCCTGAAACCTTGCTAATGTTATTTATTAGTTGTAATAGTTTTTCTGTGGTTTCTTAGGATTTTCTATATGAGATCATGCCATCTACAAATTGAAATAGTTTTACTTCTTTCTTTTCATTCCGGGTGCAATGTTGAATAGAAGTGGTAAGAGTGGATGTCCTTGTTTTCTCGTCCTTTGGGGGAAAGGATTCAGTCTTCAGCATTAACACTGATGTTAGCTCTGAGATTTTTTAATAAATGCTTCTTATCAGGTTGAAGAAGTTCCCTTCTATTCCTAGTTTATTGAGTGTTTTTATTATAAAATTATGTGTCAAATATTTTTTCTTCATTTTTTGAGATTGTGTGATTTTTGTCCTTTATTTTATTAATATGCATAACATTAATTGATTTTCAGATGCTAAAGCAACTTGGCATTCCTAGGATAAATCCCACTTGATTATGCAGTTAATCCTTTTTATGTGTTGCTATATTTAGTTTGCTAGTATATTATTGAGGATTTTATCATCTACATTTATAAGAGATAGTGGTCTGCAGTTCACTTTTCTGGTGATGTCTTTGCCTGATTTTGGTTTCAGGTTAACACCGACCTCATAGGATTAGTTAGAAAGTGTTCTTCTATATCCTGGAAGAGTTTTGTAAAGGATTTATGCTAATTCTTCTTTAAATATTTGGTAAAATTCAGAAAGACATTTTGGCTTAGGCATTTTTGTTTGATGTTTTAAAATTACTGATTCAATCTTTTTATTTGTTATAGGTCTATTCAGATTTTGTATTTCTTTTTGAATCAGGTTTAGTAGTTTCATGTTTTTCTAGAAATTTTTTCTTTTCATCTGTTATATAATTTGATGGTGTACAGTTGTTCACTTCAAGTCCTTAAAATTGTGATTCATTTTTAAATATTAAAGTATAATTTACATACAGTGAAATACTTTTAGTGTACAGTTCTGACTTTTGATAAATGCATATAATCAAAAAAAAATCTATGAAGATATAAGACATTTTTATGACCCTGGGAATTTCCATTATGTCCTTTCCCAGCCTGTTTCCTTCTTTGTGCCAGAGGTAAGTTTTGTTCTGACTTCTATCACCATAGATTACTTTTGCCTATCATTAAACTATGTGTAAGTGGAATAAAAATTGTGTACTCTTTTGTGTTTGTTTTCTCTTGATCAATTCAGTGTTTTTGAGAGTCATCCGTGTTGTTTTAAGTATTAGTAGATTGTTCCTTTCTTATTGCTTAGGAATATTTCATTGTTTATCTGTTTCCCAGTTGATAGATATTTGTGTTTTCTAGTTTTTGGCTAAAACAGAGCTGCTACATGAGCTGTATTCCCCAAAAGTATTTTTTTGAGGAATGGATGTTTTTGTCTTTGGTAGTTGCCTCAGTGTAAAATTGCTGAATTATAAGGCTGATACATTTTTAACTGTATAAAGAACCTGCCAAAGAGTTTTCCAACATGGTTGTTACCATTTTGTACCCCACCAGCTATGTGTGAGAATTCAGATTGTTCAAAATAACTAGCCAACATTTGACACTGTCAGTCTTTTTAATTTTAGCTATTCTAGTATGTTTGTAGTGGTATCTTATTGTGGTTTTTATTTAAGGTAAGTTTATTGAGATATAATTGGTATACAGTAGATTGCACATGTTGAAAGTGCATAATTGCTAAGTTTAGATGTAAGAGTACACTTGTGAATACACAATTAACATAATGAACATATTCGTTATCCTCACGTGCTTTTGTAATTCCTCTTTCTCAATTTTTTCCCTCCCCTCCATCCTCAGGAAACCACTGAACTGCTTTCCATCACTAAGAATTAGTTTGATTTTCTAGAATTTTATATAAATGAGAATGTAAAAAATGTACTCTATTTTTTTTGAGGTGGGTTCTTTGCCCAGCATAACTATTTAAGATGCATTCATGTTATTATATGTATCAGTAGTTCATCTCTTTTTTTTTGCTGAGTGGCATTCTATTGCATAAACATACCAAAATTTATCCATTCACCTATTGATGGATATTTGGGCTATTTCCAGTTTTTGGCTATTACAAATTAAGTTGCTATGAACATTTATGTGTAAGTCTTTATATGAAGATATGCTTTTGTTTTTCTTGGTTAAATACCTAGGAGTGGATTGCTGGGAAATATAGCAGGTGTATGTTGAACAGTTTAAGAAACTTCCAAACTGTTTTCCAAAGTGGCTGTATCATTTTGCATTCCTAGCAGCAGTGTATGAGAGTTCCAGTTCCTCTACTGCCTGTCAGTACTTGGTATGGTCAGTCTTTTTAATTTTTGACATTAAAAAATGTACAGTTGTATCTCAGTGTGTCTTTTATTTGCATTTCTTAATGAGCAATAAAGTTGGGTGTTTTTTCATGTGCTATTTGCCATCTGTCTTTTTTTTGAAACTTCCGTTGAAATCTTTTGGCGATTTTTAAAATTGGGTTGTTCATTTTATTATTATTGAGTTTTGAAAATGTTTTACATATTCTGGTACAATTTTTTTATAAAATGTGATTTGAAAAACTTTTTTTGTAGTCTGTTGTACCTTTTTCATTTCCTTAACAATTTCTTTTCAAAGAGCAGAAGTTCTTAATTTTGAAGAAGTGCAGTTTATCAAGTTTTCTTTTATGGATCCCGATTTGGAATCATATTTAAGAAATCTTTGCCTAACTCCAGGTCAAAGATTTTGTACTATATTTTCTTTTAGAAGTTTGATAGTTTAGTTTTCACAGTTAGATTTATAATTCATTTTGAGTTAAAATTTTAAAGATTCATGGTATGGGTTGAGATTCCTTCTTTTTTTCTTTTCTTTTTGAATATAGATGTTTAATTGTTTCTGCACCATTTATTGAAAGATCGTCTTTTCTCCACTGAATTGCCTTTGTACCTTTGTCAAAAATCAATTGGCCACATATGTGTGGTTAAAATTATGAACTTTATCTTATTTAATTAGTATATTTGGCTATCTTTATGCCCATATTACACAGTCCTGATAGCAGTAGCTTAATAATAAATCTTGAAATCAGATAGTATAAATCTTCCATCTCTTTTTAATTGTTTTAAATTGCTTTGCCTATAATCTAGCTCCCATTTATTTCAATAAGAAATTAGAATCAGTTTGTCAGTTTCTACAAAAAAGAAAAGAAGCCTGCAGAGATTTTGATTGCATCTACTTTATGATATTTCCTGTAGGATTTCTTTTCATATTCTTTTCTGCCGGTCTTTTTTTAAAAATCTGGTTTCCCTTTGCAAAACTCTCCCTTTATAACCACTGACTCAATTCTATTTCTTTCCTTTCACTATTTTCTTGGGCACAGGACTCCAGTTAGTTTCTTTCATCTTCTGCTTAGCTGAGCTTCAATCTCCTTTACTCTAATCCTTTATTTTATTCTTTTGCCATTACTCATTATAGAACAAAAATCTAAGTCTGCGTGAATTTCCCAAAGGATGACGTTCTGAGTACAGGAATCTAGGATGGGCCTATAACTTAGAGGTGCTTTTTTTTTTTTTTTTTTTTTTTTTATGGTAGTTTTTGAATTCTCAAGAGCACTGCGAGATGTACTACCTTATACTTCAGGGTACATAGCCTCAAAAAACCATCCTGGGAAAAATCAGGGGAGAAATAATGAATAAATAAAGTATCCTTCTAGTACCAGTCTTTGATATGCCAGGTGTGGTTTCAGGAACTTCTGGTAAATCCTGGATATGGGGCATTAAGGCAAATCTGTAATCTATTATTAGGGCCTGGATATAGGAAGCCCATTTTTGGATGGTTTCTTCCCCCTGGGTATCTTGAACTGGGTGTTAAAGAGTAGAACATATGTTTTAGATGTAGAAATTCATGAATAAAATGGCCTTTGGGTAAGCCAGGGTATTTTAAACATCTGGTCCTCAAATGCAGAAATCAACTTTGTATTCCTCTTCACGTAAGAGCCATCACGTAGTTAGGGGGAAATTCTGGGGCCACAGCAACGGCATTCTAAATGCTATCATTGTCTTCATTCTGTCCTCGATATTATCATATTTTAATATTTTTATTTTCCTAAAACACAGACATGATCGTTCTCCCTAATTTTAAAAGGTTAGTCCTAGACTCTCTCTGTTCCCTTCAGAGTGATGTTCAGTTCCCATCACTTGGCACCAAATGGCTTTTACCACTTGTTTTCTTTCAGCCTCATCACCTTTTACATCTCCTAAAACCTATATGTATTTTCATACCTCTGGTTCTTTGCTTCTTCAATTTCCCCTGCCTAGAATATCTTTTCTTCTGAGATTATTTGCATCTTTCAATACTCTGCTCAAGTGTTGCTCTCTGTGAACTCTAACCACAAGTTCTTTCCAAGTCACCATTACCACTTCTCTGCCTGTTCTTCTAGAATAGTAAAAGCAGCGTTTACTGTACACTTACCAAGAGGTAGGTACTGTTATTAATATCACTTTGTAGTTAACAGACACGCAGTTGCTAAGAGGCAGGATTCATTTACAGTGTTTCTCACTCCTGCACCGATACTTTCCTCATCTGTAGGTCAAGCACCTTGTGTGCCTCTCATTGTGATACTTATGACTGAATGTATTGCATTTTACTTCAAAACATGTTTACCTTGACAGTAGACATTTTTTTCTCATTAATTGTCCCAAAATGCCTTGCAGAGTGCCTTTCATCACACCTATTTAATAAGTGAAAAATATGTTTGATAAATTCTTTCTGGTTATGCCAGACATCCATTCAGACTAGCATAGACAAAAAGAGAAATTTATTATAAGGAAACCAAGAAACCGAAGGGCAAGAAATGAGAAACTGGAAAGGCAGCAGAAAACAAGGCGACCTTACATTCAGACTCTCTTTCTGGAGTTACATGATTTCTTGTGTCTTCTTTTTGAACACTTTCTCTCCCTCCCTCTCTTTCCCTTCCTCTGTGACAGGAAATGACTGCTCCAGCCACACAGTGACGTGTTCTCTGTGCTCCACTGCCGGTAATTGACTCATTAGTGTGCTGTGTTCCCAATTTCAATGAATGAAAGAGGAAATCTGAATAGGGCAGGTACCCACCCTTGGTCCACCCACTGATAACCAGAGAACAAGAGGCACTACCAAAAAGACTTCATAGTTGTGAGGCAATTCTTAGAGAAGGGCAGACCTAGTATTTACTTTAGATAAATTAATGATCCTATCTTGATAAACTCATAATTTATGTGCTATGTTTGCCATGTATTATTTGGTAAAAATAATCTGTTTTGTTGCTTCTTAGATGAAACTGTGGACAATGAAAGATGAGTTTGCATATTTCAATACCAGAGCCCTGCTCCTTAAATCTTGCTGAGTGGTACAACAACAAAAGCAAGAGATAGCTTTATTTCGAGGAGAAAAAGCTATCCATGTTGCTAATATGTATAAAAATACTTTGTACTTGGTGGCTGGGATTTTTTTTTTTTGTCTAATTATATATTGTAATATATGCTCTTAGAGTTAGTAAGTGACAATACCATGCAATGCCATACTGACCTTTAAGAAATCTCTAGTTTTTCCAAGGTGCATCTAATCCCTTGGAAAAAACCACTTGGGTATAAGAGGACATAAATCCTTCTGAACGTGTCTCTCTCAAGGTTTTATGAAAAGCTATGTACAGTTTTACTGTCTCTGACAAGCAGTGAAAAGAAGTTGTTTTTCTCCCTGCTTACCTCCTTGGTTAGTTGGTGGTTCCTCATATAAAGGATTTAGCCGCCACTTAATATTTTCCATCATTTCAGTGGGAACAGCAGCCAGATCTATCACAGCAGAGTAAGCCATGCCAAAGGGGAGGATGTCCAGGAATGAGCCACAAATTGCCTCATAGGACTTTGTATCATTGCTTATTAATTGAGTGTTGACAGTGTGTTCACCTCTCTAAGTAGAGTAAAAGAAAGAGACTCAATTTTCTGAGTTCAAGGTTTGAGTCAGTCAGATTATGCAGGGCAGTTTGAAATACTCTGATGGCTACATCCCAGGGTCTGAGCAGCTTTACTTTCATGGTGCAATTTCTTCACATAAGACCACGAATTGGGGAAACTATGATTTACTAGTATTAAAAAGGTATAAAATTCAGAAAAGTTTTGAGACAAAAAAAGTTGCCTACTGAAAAAAATTAATCCTTCTCTCTCTTTTTTTTTTTTGTCATATAAATTCTTTTCATTCTCAAAACAGTTAACTAAAGTAATTGGCTTATATGTGTAAAATAGAATAACTCTTAGAAATATATCCAAATTTATTTTACTTCTCTGGAGATTTGTAATTCTTCAATATTAGTACAGATTCCTTCCCTGTGTAATACGAGTGAGATGGAGTTAAAGCCAAACTGAGTCTTTATGATATAACCCTTGCAAATGCCAATTTTTCTAATTGGATTACCTCTTCTGTTAATAAGTGCCATTGCTGTCTTAGACAGCTATGTAGGAAATTCCCCACAAGGTCTTCCAATCTCAGATGACCTAGGTATTGTCTGTATTAGGATAAAAATGCAAACAAATCTTGAAACAACTTTAGATTGTTAGATTCCCTTGGAGTAGCATAGCTTAAGATTGTGTTACTTTCAAGTCTGTGGTAAGTAACTGATGAATTCGATAAAATAATTTGATTTTTGATAGGAACTATATCTTGGAACAAGTATCAGTGAATCACGGAAGAGAACTAATTGCACCTACATCTTATTCTGGATCCATGAGGACAGATATGGATTTGTTTTATCGTATGTATGGAATAAGGAAGAAGGAAGTGATGATATAGGAAATGGTAGTCAAAGTAGAACAAAACTGTTCATTGGCAGATACAGTGGGGTAAGGGTTATAGCTAAAAACACAAACTATGAATTCTGAGTTTCTTGGATAAAGAGAATACTTATGACCATCAGATAATATCACATTACTTCCAAATTGTTTCTTTATGGCAAAACATGTTTTTTCTTATACCTTGATGCAGAAATTAAAGATATGATCTCTTTTGCAAACCAACTGTGAATCTTGTATAGGAAATCAAATGATTCACAAGGGGTTTCAGCTGTGACTGATTTCTTCTATGGAAACACAATTTTGGCTAAGACTTTTTCTTTTTGGATCAATAATTGCATATTTCTTGTGCACCTACCATGTGCTGGACTGAAACTTGGAACTAGAGTCCATGTTCATTTTAAGACTGAGTTTCCTACATTCCCTATATTAATAAAGAAAGACACCGTTGCACTCCTGATAGAAGGCAAATTTAATTCATGGATTTAAAATATCCAACCTTATTGTAATTTTGATACAAGATCAACCTATTTCAAGTCATTTCTTGATCCTTTCTGTGATAAAAATATTTTGGCCAGCAGAGCTGTTGTGGGATTTGAGCTATGGCTTGTTGTAAGTTGACTGGAATGGATGTCAATCCAAAGGCCACTCAGTGTAGCAGAGTAGCTCTTGGGACTTGGAACACTTTAGATTCTTCCTGCAAGAGTATCTATAATGAACAGAGTTATTTGGAAAGTATTCCCTGAAGTTCATGTCTTAATTCAGTCATGTGGGAATAGAAAAGCCAGTCCCTCTCAATACACCACTAACTTGGATTTCTATGGTATTATGCACAATCCTCTCATTTATTTTTACAGTGATAGAGTGGTTTCTGAGCCAAGTTCTGCAGGAGTTTGGGGGAGAAGGAAAGGTTTTAGGTGGCTCCAAATTCTTCAAGTGACAATTGACATTTTTTATTTTCTTGAAAACAATTTAGGCATGAAAACACACATAGCAAGCTATACATCTTAGAGCAGAAGGATTCAATTCTTGGCCTCTTGGCTCGTTTTGGCAAAAATCAACCTCTTTCATTCAAGAATGTTTTGTTTGACCACTTTCCTTTACATTCTGTTGTCTGTGTTCTGAGAACTGCTTATCCAGCTTTTTCCTAACTTGCCTTCTTACTTTGAATCAGAAAATTAGATAGGAGAAGGTAAACTGTACAAGAGAGGTAGCCTATAAGAGCTAGTGACTTTAATCATGAAAATGGTATCTATCATCTCCTTTAGCATTTGTTTAGCATGTTCATTGAAGTGACCACTTCTTATTAGCAGCCTTTTCCTAGAGAAGGTAATTATTAGAAAGGGATTCTAATTTCTGAAGCTTCTGGTAGTTCTCAGATATACAAGCAATAAATTATTATATGGAAATGAGGTCAGTAAACTCACAGCTGTTGTTCAAGAAAAAACCTGTTGTGGAAGCAAGAAATTTCATTGAACGAGCACTTTTTTACTTGCCACAAACTTTTCCCTACATCCTTTCCTCTTTTTTGTTTTTAATTATTAACTTTGACCTTCGGTATTCACTAGGCAGTGAGATAAATTGTTGGTAAGCCTTATTTTAGGTCAAACAAAATACTCATTGACTATGTAGTTATTAGAGTGAAAATGATAGTAAGAAACAAGTGTTAACAGATAAAAATGCCTCAATGACCATGAAAGTTCATCATGGGAAATTCCTTTCTTTACACATAAGGAAATCCCGTCAAATAGCTTTCATTGGGACTCTACTTTAATGACTTAATATTAGTTCCAACAAGTTATTTCCAATACAGAAAGCTTCACAAATATTTTGGTATGTAGCTGAACTAGAACCATGTAAATGTATTTTACAGTATCCAAGAGCAACCTAAAGAGTAGAAGGAGTTTATGATTCTGTGACAGAACTGAAAACAGTGAGAATAAAGGTAAGCTTTGTTTCCTAGGAATAATCAACTCTGGAGGATATTTTATTGCTCTAGTATTTTAGATTACTCTTTCTCTATATGTATACATACATACCTACATACCTACATACATACATACATACATATATATTTAATAGGCAATATCTGAGAGTTCTGACACAATATGGAAATTAGATGTTGGTATATGACCAATCTCTTCCAAGGCAAAAGGGAGTGTGAGAAGTTCTTTGATGAATCTGTGTAAAATTAACGCTGGGTTTCCTATATTTATCTTTATCTTGGTCTGAAATTTTGTGGCACAGCTCCTGACCTGAAGATTGAAATTGCTTTGCTTTCATTTAGGCACCAAAAACAAAGTCCTTCTAATTTTAGTTTTGACTTTTTAATATTGGAATGCATAAAAATGAAAGGTTTATGGAATTAGTTTTAACTCTAGAATAAGATGATCGATGTTTGGCACAAAAAAAGTCCCAGAACTTTAGGTCTGAAGTAGATTCAAAATTAGTTAATAGTAGATTTTCAAATAATGATGATGAGAACAAGAGGAAACAAATTTTATTCTTTTAAGCCCATGATTTTTTTTCCCAGTGTTAATTGGAGCTCATCTGAGGCAGTCCTCACATAAAGCTATAAGCTTGTTGATGTGATTAAGTTGTATATAGGGGGTTATACCTCAGATGTTTTGACATAATCACCATTATCAAAGAATAATGGCCTCTTAGGAATCACTATACACTCCTGACATTCTGTCTTAGAAATCCAGCCTAATCTCGATTGAACCAGAGTTGAAAGCTATTATCACATTTTCCTGCCTCACCTGCCAAAGTTCTGGTAGGTGTTTAGAAAACTGGATGAAGAAATGAGTTGAATGAATCTGTGGCCCTAAAGAAAAAGAATCTGAAAGAACACATAAATCTCTCCCTACTTCTAAAATGAACTGTTTCTTTCTTGAGACAGACCACATGTACCACTACAACATAATGTATATTTTTCATTTCCAGTAGGTACACTTGTCAACTTATAATTGAGTTGAGGTCCAATCTCCGTTGCACTTGAAATAGCTCTTCTAAATATTCCTCTACAGAATATAGCAACAAAAGCTGTGTCCTTTGGAATCTGCAACCCTGAATATTAACAAGAGACTGACTTGCTATAACAATTTTGGTTAAGTGAGTTGAGCTGGTGCTTGAGGGAAAAATGACCGAGAGTACAGAGAGGTATTGTGTTTCTAATTTTGATGAGATCTCTTCTCTTTTCTTGAATGTTTCTATATCCATATCTTTTCTTAAACTTGGTCATAATAAAAATTTGAAAAGCACAGTTCATGCTCCCAGGAGAGGAACTCTGCTCCCTTTCTTTATTAGTGTGTGTTTATTCCAACAGGGAGTCCTGATTGCTTGCAAGCTACAGGTTAAATTTGGTTTATTGAGTGGTTTTACCATGTTAAAATATAAAATAAAATAAGAATCTAGAAACTCATAAAAATGGCACCCAATAGACTTCTGCAAGAGAAAAATGTCACAGGGTGAATTAGCAAGGTGAATTACGCCTCTCATTCCAGTGTCTAGAGACACTATGCTTCTGTTATACACTCCAGGAAGGAAGAACCCTTAACTCACGTTCAGTCAGTCTTGGCAAATCATAGGGAAGCTGGTTTTACTCTAGGTTCAAAATCTGGGTTTGGTGCTAATTCAGGATATACTCAGTCTTTGTCTCAGGCCCATATCACAGAAAATCTAAGTTGACACTTCGTCTTCCCCTTTTCAAATTTTCAGTATGGGGGCTGAGTTTGACACTGAATTGGCCTTTGGAGATGAGAAAAGAGAAACATTTATTCTGTGTGGAAATTCTCTTAGCATGGTCTCTCTCTGAAAAGAAGTGTAACTATTTGCCATCAAGTTCAAGTCACATTAGCACTCTAAGGAGCAACAGTTGCAAGCTGACTGCCTTATGGTTGCAATATTTGGGCACACCTCAGCCAATGTCTTGAACATATTTCTACACTCTTTTTGTTGCCAAAACATGAGAAATCAGAAGGTCTCAGTGACCCCAAAACCAAGAGTTGAGACATAGTCAAGCTGACAATGTTGAAATGTCACTTCAACAGTCACTATATTGGTAATGATAACTAGTGTTATGTTTTATATTTTAAAAGTACTTCCTCTAAATAAACTGTAATATATCTAGACAATGGAATATTATTCAGTGCTAAAAAGAAATGATCTTTCAAGTCATTGAAAAAAATGTAGGAAACTTAAAAGTATAATACTAAGTGAAAGAAGCCAATCTGGAAAGGATATATACTGTATCTTTCCAACTATATGACATCCTGGAAAAAGCAAGACCATGGAGACAGTGAAAAGACCAGTGGTTACCAGCGGGTAGGAAGAGGAGAAGCACAGAGGACTTTTAGGACAGAAAAACTATTCTGTGTGATACTACAATGGTGGATTCATGTCATTATAGATTTGTTAAAATCCATGGAACATACAACACAAGAGTAAACCCTTGTGTGAACTTTGGACTTTGGGTGATAATGACGTAGCAGTGTAGGCTCATCAGTTGTAACAAATGTATCATGGTGGAGGATGTCAGTAGTGATTGCTGTTGTGGTTGTTTGGGGACGGGGGATACATGGGGACTCTGTACTTTGTGCTCAATTTTGCTGTGAACCTAAAATTGCTCTAAAAATAAAGTTTACTACTAAAAAGAGTACTTACTCATTTAATTTTAATTTTAATAATTCAGGTGGTTAAAGCATGCATTTTCACTTTTAACAAATACTGACTGAGTGCCTACTCACTTTGCCAGGCATTGGGATCATGGTACAGAACACCATGGAACTTATACAGCTCTGTTGGTTTGACTACTAACCAGTTTGATTTAAAATTCAGGCCCAGTTCTCCTAACTCCATACCCTATAGTCTTTCTACTACTACATTTAACAGCCTCCTGATGACTAAGCCTCACTAGGCAGGACAGAGTATGAAGGATATGAGACATAATTATAGTTAAGTGGTTAAGCAAAACATTCCCAGTTAAAAGAAAAAAGGACATCATTTTCTGAGGAATTATACCTAGACAAGGGGGAATTGCTATGAACTTTGTAGATACCTAAAACATGTTTTGAAATATGAAATATTCAAAAATAAAAAAAAATTGTTTTTGGATATGATGGTGCCTTAGAAACACTCTTTTTGTAGATGGATTGTTTTCACAACTACAGAAAAGAGTGATTTTTAGAAGTATTTCTAGTATTTCCATGGTAGATTTGACCAATATGTGGTCATTTATAGCTTGCCTGTACAACAGATCCTTCTTATTTTGAAAATATGTCTTTTTAAATAGACTATCTGGAAGAAGTTTAAAGGGAATGTGTTGATCCTTACTCTATTATAACAAACATTAGATGTGTTTAAGTCCTTTTGTCGAAATTGGTCTAGATCTCACCAAGATTATTTTCTTTTTTTTTTTTCCTTTTTGTCTTTTTTCGTGACCGGCAACGGGATCGCAACCCTCGGTGTCGCGCCCGCACCACGCTCAGCCAGTGAGCGGACTGGTCTCTGTATGGGATCCGAACCCTTGGCGGGAGTGCCGCCGCGCTCCCAAGCGCCGCACTCAACTGAGTGCGCCAACGGGCCGGCCCAAGATTATGTTCAAATACAGAAATTCATTTCATCAACATCATTTTTTTTTTAATCATCAGGATCTGCCCTTGCTTTGGCTAAATTAATTATTTTTAAAGCCATGATTTATTTTAGATCATGCATTAAAACACCTCACCTTAGAAATTGGAATTAAGTCCAGATTAATTATAATAAAAAGAACTCTTGGCATTTCTTTGGGGTTCCACCCTTCGGTTTTTCAGTTTTATCATATCATAAAATAAACTCAACTTCTGTGCTTATAGTTAAGTAATATTGACTTCTAATGGTAGGTGGTAGAAAGAGCATGGCTTTGGAGTCACATCCTCTTAGGTTTGAATCCTAACTCTGCATTTGTGTTTCCTTAAGCAAATTGTTTAGTTTGTCTGTACATTCTCTAATTTGTCTATGAAATTGGATTAGTAATACCTGCTGTCTCACAGGATTATGTGAGCCTATCAACATAAAACACCTGCCTTGGAAGAGAGCATTCATCAGTTCAGTTTTTTATTTATTACCAAATAAAATGAAGAATAGAATCAGTATTATTTTAGTTCCTTTTGACAATACAAAGGCATTTTTTGGTAGTTCATATTTTAGCCTTTTTTTAAAGTTCTCACTGTAATGGTATTTTTATGGTCTCATGCAGAATTTGCTTAGGGATCTCCGACTTTCTTGAAGATCTCACAGGGCACCCTTGATTCACACACTCAGTCTGTGAGTTTGATTGAACTTGCATTTCTAACTCCTGGAGAAAGTAATTCTCTAGAAAGACTTCTAACCATGAGAGAGGCAGAGGCAGAAGCAGGAAGAAAAGTAGAACTGAGAAGGTTTAAACAGCAGACTCCTAGCAGTTTGTTTTTTCCTCTTTCTCCTGATGGTCACTATTGCCCCATGATTTTATTTTCATTCCAAGTCTTACTTATTGCCCATGGCTTGCAGTTCAATAGTAGAACAGTTTGTGTTGGATTTCTGGTTATTGTTGTTCTTTTACATAAGCTTGCCCTTCCAGCATCTTGCCAAAGGTGCTTATGATTTCACTGTTACAACAGACTTTTGATTATTTGACAACATTTTTATGCAGTTCTCTGGTATTTTCCTTTATGTTTCCAATAACTCTTTTCTTCTCTCTATAATGTGCCACACTGTATTCATCATTTGCAGTGTTGAAATCAGGTATCTCTTTAATGGGGTTTTGCTAAGCATTCTGCTTTTTCATATTAACCAGACTGTACCATGGGCATATTTCAAATATTTAGCAGATTTTTTTCCAGGCAATGCTTTGATTCTTGGTCAGACTTAGTCAGGCATTCACTCAAAATTTATGTATCTGGTAACAAAGGGAAGGGAGCATTCTAAAAATTGAAGGTATGAGCTACAACACAAACAGAAGACCAAAATTTTTTCTTTTTTAAAAAAATCAGCAGGCATTAGTTTTTTTTTGATTCATATCCATTTTCTCTCCAAATTAAAATGAACACTGAGTTTTAGAAATTTAAAACGTTTATAGCAAAGTACAACCAAAAAAAAGTGTAATATAATAATCATTCATTTTTTCCACCAGCAAGAATGAGCCACTGTTGACAATTTTGGTGCATTTGCTTTTCATTTTCATTGTTTTCTGTTTTAGTAAAAAATCACTGTACAGGTTTTATAAAATTGATATGTGCTCATACTATTCGTCCAAACAATGCAGAAAAAATAGATGAAAAAAATTTTAATCATTCTCACCACCCAAAAACAAACATTTAGTGAACATCATTATAGACATCTTTTAATTTACAAAAATGTAGATAAAAAAGATAGAGAGTAAGAAGATGTAACATTATTTTATAAAATAATTTTATAAAAATGGGATCATGTTATAGGTATTATTTTTGATAAAAATTTACATATAATTTGATTCAATTAAACACAAGAAAATGAACTTAATTGAGATATAAAGGAATCACAAAAATTCATATATATGGATATATGTACAATACATACATACATATTGTATACACATATATACATATGCATACATATATGTATATCCTCATTATAAGGAATGTTTTCCCTAAAGATTCTTTTTTTTTTTTTTGTCTTTTTCCATGTCCGGCAACGGATCGCAGCCCTCAGTGTCGCCCCCGTACCGGACCGGGACCAGCAACGGGATCGCAACCCTCGATGTTGCTCCCGCGCCTCGCTCAGCCAGTGAGCGGGAACCGGTCTGTACGTGGGATCCGAACCCTCCGCGGGAGTGCCGCCGCGCTTCTCAAGCGGCGCACTATAGCAGTGTGCCACCGGGCCAGCCCTGTTTTCCCTAAAGATTCTGATAAGGTAAATAAAATAGGTAAAGAAAAATAGAAAGAATGTGAAGAAGTTGGAGTCTTTGTGTTTTAAAAAAATTAAAAATAATTTTAGACAGTAGTGATTGATTTTAGGAAAAGAATGGTTTTAGTTGACATCGTAGTCAATTTCCCTAGTTTTTTTTCATTGTCTTAATACTCACTTGTTTCCTTATTCATACTTGTCACAGTATTTTAAAAATCAATTCTATATTTTAAACTACTGCCAGGGCTTTGTTATTCTTCAGTTCTTTATTTCGAGTTTTCTTTTGAGTAGATATATTTGTCAAGCAGTTCTTTGAAATGCTTATGGATTGTGTATTCCTCAAGTTCTTTCGCATTTGAGAATGACTGCCTATCTATTGTCTTTACACTTGAATGTCATTTAAACTAATTATAAGATTCTCGAGTCACACTTTTTTCCCCTTGGAATTTAGTAGAAAGTGCTCCTATGTCTCCTGGCAGAGAATATTGCTGTGAAAAAGTTTGAGGCCAACCTGATTTCTTTCCCTTGCAAATAATTTGCTTTAAAGCTTGGAAACCTGCAGAATTCTTCCCTTATTCCTTCTCAAAGCATAAAACCTTTAAGACTAGTACATATTTCAGTGTAATTTCTGGAACACATTGCATTTATTTTCCTACTGGAAAATTCAATTTTTTTAATTTCAGAAAAAATTATTTTATTACATATATCAATAAAAATTTGATTCCATATATTGAACTTTTTACTCTGTAGACAACAATTGTCCTTAATTGAATCATTTTTGCTTTTCTCATTCATTAATTTCTCCCTAAATGCTGTTACCTCCTTTTTCATGTGCGTTCTTTGTGATTATCTCGAGCTTTTTCTGTGACAGTAACTGGCTTTCCAGTGGTGCCTATTGAACTCATTCCTCTTTGAAATCTATTTATTAATTCTAAAATTATTTTCTTTTTACCCTCAATATTTTATATTTGAATTTTTTAAATGTTATGCTAATGCTTTTTCATTTGTCTTTAAGCTTTTATTATATTGAGTTTATGTTCTTACTAAATTATATGAAATTTTCTTTTGTTCTTCAGTTACAATATCTTCTAGTTCACATCCTTGGTCTTTTGGTATGATCTCTCTCTTTCTTCATAGTATTTCTGGTTTTTTTTTTAGGATTTTGTTTATGCTTGAGTGGCTTTCTTTATAAAATTTGCTGTTATATAGAACAGGTGACTTTTTGACTCTCAACATTATCGTGTTCTCCAAACTACAGGCTATTAGGGAGAAGGGAGAGAAAGCAGAAGAGGAGAGGAAGAGAGAAGAGGAAATGTTTAGTATTTGTTAGAACAACTGGGCTCTGATGCCTCTTCTGCAATGTTCTGAACTTTCAGATTATACCTCATGTGGGAGAAGTAATGGAATTCTTAATTCTGTAAGAGAAAGTCAAAACCATTTTTCAACCTTCTGCACATTTTACTGCATCTCAGGAAGAGGAACAAGAGAAGTGTATACATTTCATGTTCTTCTATCCAGATTTGGAGTATTAATGAAAATTCTCATGACTTTATCTTTCAGTGATGTGAATTGCAGTAAGTGGTTGGGTTTAGTTGCTGAGACTGATGCAGCATTTTCTGTTTCTTTTCTTGGTAGCTAGATTTTAAAAATACTGTATTAGGCTTTTAACCTGACTTTGTCGAAGGTTGGAAAAACAGCCACGAATTCTTTTCATTCCTGTAGGCGCATCCCTTTCCAATGCAACTTTGCATTCCTCCTATCAAGAAGGTGGCATCTATTTCCCCACCCCTTGAATCTGGGCTTTGCTATGTGCTTGCTCTAGTCAGGGAGATGTTAGCAAATATGGTGCAAACAGAAGCATGAAACACATTTGAGCAGTGAGGTCTGTTCTTTCTTGACATTCTGGAACTCCGTGGCCACTATGTGTAGAAGTCTAATTACCCTGCTAGAGGATGAGCAATATGTGGCGCAGTCACCCCCAGTATTCTGGATGATAGCCTGCCAATTGCCAGACACGTGAGTGAAAGATCCTAGGTAATGCAGTCATCAGCAGACCGACCGGCTAAACACAAGCTCATTAAAGAACCCAAGAGAGATCAGCCAGGCTGTTCCAGATCAGAAGAATGGCACAGTTGACCCACAGAACCTTGAGCTTAATAAATGGCTGTTGTTTTAAGCCACTATGTTTTGGGGGGTGATTTGTTATGCAGCAAAAGCTAACTGATCCAGCATCTTGTTGCTGTTTTTAGGTACAGGGAGAGGGAAATTTTAAAATTGAGATTAGTTGCTCAGCTAAGTTTGCAATACAGTATTTAGCTGTTTAAGGTTGTTAATTAGGACACATCTGAATAATGATTACAATATAAACTCAGAGAGAACTACTTGTTAGTTATCTAATACTTTGTAACCCTCCTTCCCATAAGGTAAATTCAGGGACTTTATATATTCAAAACATTGTACTAGCCACATCCTTATATTTTTGAATAAAAGAAGCCCAGGCAATCAAAACAATACTTCTGATTATTCTTTTTCTAACTGGGATAGCTCTGCTTTAGCAATCCTGTGCTTTTAATTTCATATGGACAAAAAATGTGATTAAATGAATGCAACTTTATTTTTTATATGCCTATCTTTACCCTCTCCCTATTTTGAATTTTATTCAGAAAGATACTAATCATCCACCAAAAGAATTTACAATGAATTCATTTTGGCCTGTCAATATGGGAAATCTCAACCAAATCCTACAAAGGGGCCACAGAAAATAATGGCAAACAAATGCTCAGAAGCAAATAATTATAGAATGCAGCAGAATGTCACGTTTGTTTTTTGCCTCAAGGGCTCAAGATCTTTCTAATGGGCTTTGTTGGAAAAGATCTGAAGGCTTTTATGTCACAAAGCCTGGAAGCTTGATAATTTTGATTCTTTTCCAGCTTGACCTATTCACCTGAAAGACAGCCTGGCTGCAGATACAATTTTAGTTTTTGGTGCTGGTAAAAGAGGTTAAAAATATAGGCAGATCTCTCCAACACTGATCTAGATGGCTCCAAACCCCAAAGTTTTGTTAGATGTGAATAAATTCCAGGTTCATTTGCATGTTTCAGCCTCACCAACTTAAGTCAAAATTTATACTCTCTCTGACTTGGAATTTGCACCAAATGTTAACAATAGCAATTTGGTTTAGAGCAAAGAGACCCCATTTGGAGCCAGAAAATTATGATTTGGACTTGGCTCCACAACCCGTTAATTGGGCAGACTTTGGGAAGTCTCTTAACTAAATTGGACCTCAGTTTTCTAATCTGTAATGTGAGAATTATAGCACAGTATTTCAAGAAATTGTTGTGAATCAAATGAATCAGTGTTTCTGTAAGTACTCTGTAAATTACACTTCAGTATGTAATAAAACTGTTATTGTTGATGCAGAATTCCTGGAGAAAGAATCCTTTGGTTTACACGGCACCACTTCCTCTTAATTTTTCTCTTTGGATAATCCTTAGGCATTTGTCCCTTACGTGATAGGTCCAAGTCTATGCATCTCTAGCCGAGTTCCATCATCTGTTTTCCAGAGCTATTTACCCAACTGATCACAGGTCATCTCTCTTTGTATACCATTGAGGCACCTCAAACTCAGCAAGTCAGAAAAGGAGCCCAGCACTCTCTATTTTAGACTATTCCTCCTGTGTTCTTTAAATTGGTTAAGACATCACCATATGCCCAACATCCCAGGTCTGAAAACTTGGCATCATCCAAAACACCTTTTGTCACTCATTACCTGTATCCAGATACTCCCTAAGCTTTGAATTGTCTCTCCTTGGCAGCATTTGGATCCACCCACATCTCTCCATTCCTCTTGCCTCAACCCTGGTTTAGCTCCTCGATTTCTTACCTGAATTACCACCACAGTTTCCTTTGTCATCTCCTTGCCTGTCTTCTTTTCCTTTTCGTTTTCTCAAACTGTCATCAGTAATTTTTTAAAAATGCAAATCTAGTCATGTAAATTTTTTTTAAATGCTTCTGTGTTTCTTTTATTCTGTCACATATGGTTTCATGTGTGAGGGTCACCATAATTTGACCTTGGCCTGTCTCTCCAGACCTTTCTCTCACATCCTTGTACAGTATATGGTACCCATTTGTAGTTCTTGAACATGCCACGAAATTGCTTGCTGGTGTTCTTCTGCGTGCCTGGAATAACCATCCCCTACCCATCTTGCTTGAATAATTTGTCTCCAAGTCTCAGATCCAGGTGCCACCTTCTCTAAGTAGTCACTTCTGACCTCCCTCCATTCTCAAATTCAGATTGGACTGCTGTTCCATGAGTACACTTTGCACTTTGTGTATATCTCTGTCTTAGCAATAAGTCACATTGTGTTGCAATTATTTGCTCATTTGCATCGTTCATCTGGCCATTAACCATCACTTCCTGTCCACTTCTGTGTGTCCATCTTTTACAGTGGTTCTGCTAATCTGCTAAAGTAGAAAAGTTTGACAGTTAATATTGCTGGATTAGGAGTCAGACACATATGAATTTGAGCCTAACTTTTCAATCCTCTGTTTCCTCATCTGTAGAACAGAAACAAAAATAATACCTGTTTCACAGAATAAAGTGCTAGGGCCAGTAAGTGCTCAAAACTACTATTATTATTTCTGATTTTAATCTCATCAACTGATAAACCTGAATATCAAACCCACTTCTATGAGTTAAGTGCATGGCCTCTGAGGCATGGATTTGGAGACATCGATATTGATAATTCAACATACTAATTGATTACTTCTAAGTTCTCAAACTTTTAAGATTGCCAGATAAACTGTACCCTTGGATAAATTAGGTTTTACTAGATTCAAGAATTCCTGTTCAGATCCCATGACCATTAAACATCTAATTTCAGGGTTTGGACCCCAAATCTAAACAAAGGAAACAACACTAAGCAAAACAAAGCAAAACAAAACAAAACAAAACAAAAAACAATACTAAAACTCAAATGTAAATGACTTAAACAAATAAAACAAGAGTTTGGAAAGGAAATTTGAAATCTAAAAATCTGGATCACATTTTCCTAAGTAAACCCAGTGTCAGAATATGCTCTTCTTCCTGGGCTTATAACACAGCAGTTCCTCTAATAACCAGAAATAAGGGAACCAGGAGGCTAAAGGAGGCTAAAATTAAGTCAAGTTTAATTAATCCCTGCTAGTTCACCATAAAACTGAGTTGTTCTTCTGGCTTCTTGTTGACCTGCGTTGGCTCTCATTCATTCGTTCATTCATTTGCTCATTCATTCATTCATTTTTCATCCCCCAATTATTAATTGAACATCTACCTTGTGCCAGGCACTATGGTAAGCACAGGCTCATGACTGAGTGTTTGGGTTGTCTTCTACCTCACCCTTCACTGCTTACCAGGCCTCTTTTGCTCCCATGCCTCCCTGAGAATTCAGATTTCTACTGGTTTGATTCACGGAATAATAAACACTTAGATAATCTTCAGTTCTGTGACACAGGGTGCCTTCTTCCTCTTTGTTCATGAGTTATCTTACAAACTTTCAATCTACAGCATACTTATCATTATCTTTTTCTACCTCCCTAATGAGTAGTCTCTTAACAGATGCTTTCAGCAATTGGACAAGGTAGAGGCCTTGATAAGATTGCAGCCGTGGGCTCGGTTCTCTACTGCCTTCTTATCTTTGAGCCTTAACCAGCCTTGCAAACCAGCACCAGCTAACCTTTAAATCCATTTCTCTAAGGCAGCATTGTCCAATAGAAATATAATGCAAACCACACATGTGTAATTTAAAATTTTCTAGTAGCACATTAAAAAAGTAAAAATAAACAGGTAAAATTAATTTGAATAACAGATTTTATTTAACCTAACATGTAAACTATCATCACTTCAACATGTAATCAGTATAAAAACTATTCATAAATAATTTATTTTTTTTGGTCATACATATTTTTCAAAATCGTGTGTATTTTACAGTACATCTAGATTTGGAGTGAGCACATTTTAAGAATTCAATAGCCATGTGAGGCTAATGGCCACCATATTGAACAGTACAACTCTGATATATTCCCATCCATTCACCCATCTATTTATCAAAACATTTTTTGAACCCTCACTTTGTGTCCAACACTCTTATAAGTTATTGTATTACACAGATAAAATACATAGTTTTGTTCTCAAGTAGCTGCATAGTACATGAAAAGATAAACAAGCACTTGACCTCAGAAGGTGATGCTTATGATGACAATGATGTCATATGCACAAGCTACCAAGGGCACACAGAGGAGGAGCACCTGGAACGAGAATATTTGCTGCCGTAGATGATATTTGAACTTAATCTGAAGAAAGGAGCAGGATAAGAAGAAGAATCCTCTAAGGGGAACAGTGAGAGCTTGGCAAAGCATCACAGCAGATATAAATGTTTGGATAGAACGGAGGCCAGTCGAGGAGTGGAGAGACACAAAGCAAGAGAGATAGATAAGAGGCATATCTCAAAGGACTTTGTGTGCCTTTGCAATTTATCTTGAAACTGAAATGGAACCACTGTCTCTGTGTAGTGAATAAATGTAAAAAGAAGAATAACATACAATATAGTGTGGTGGTTAAGAAGGTGGGCTCTGTAGGCAGACTCCCTGAATTTGAATTTGAGGCTTTATGCTAGTTCTGTGATGTGGGGAAAATTACTTGGCCTCTCTGTGCATATATTTTCTTACATCTAATTGTAGATAATAGTAGTATCTCCATTACAGGATTGTTGTGAGAACTTAATGAGTTGTTACATGAAGCATTCTTAGAATGATTCTCACTGTAGGCCTGATAAATGGTAGATATTGTAATCGATACCTGTAAGTAGTAAAGTACCATAATGATGTCTGCATTTTGTAAATATCACATGGTCAGCTAAAGAGCAAGTGCAATATAGAGGCTACTCAAAAGTTGTAGCAAGATACGATGAAGGTCAAAGCCAGAGCCCAGATAGTAGAAATGACAAGCACTGACAGTATTGAAAAGTGTACAGGAGGTGAGAAGGCTTGATAACTGAGTTGACGAAGGAGGTGAGGTACAAGAGTATCTACTCTGACTCCCAAATTTCTGTCCTGAGCACCTGGGTAAATGATGGCACATTTTAACCTGGGAAATATAGAAAGAGTGAGTTAATGGTTGGCATGGAGTTGGGGTGGGGAATAAAGGGTGGAAAGGAGAAAATGGATTGAAAATAATTGATGTAATTAGACATGTTGAGTTTGGGGTGATTAAGGGATATTTCAGGGTGAATGTTTAACAAGAGAGAAGTACATGGGTCTAAAGCTCAGAATAAATATCTAGGTACTGATTTCTCTTTTTCTAAGCAAAAATCTTTAAGGATCTAGTTGATATTGATAAATATTGTAAATTTTGAGGACATAAGAGCACCCTTTTAGAACAATTAGTTAAGTCCTTTTGTGACTTGAGAGATGACAAATTTACTCTATAATTTAAGGCAGTTTTGTATATGCACCATAAACATATCAGATTGTTATAAACTATTTTTAAAAGGTTATACAGACCTACACAAAACCACAAATAATCTTAAAATTAATTTTAAAAACATTGGTTTCACTAATATGAAATACATTTATTCTATTTTACATAAAAATAAAAAGTACAAGTCATAATCTGGCAGTTTCTTCTCGTACATGTAATAATAACTGTAGCATGTGCAGGTGCAAGAAATTAGACAGAAGTGGAAGTTATGCCCAAGAAGTATTTTCTCCTTGGTTATTTTTTTCTATAACTAGAGTACATTTCTACATATAGTAGAGATCCCTCCTTCCTTCAGGCTATCTGTTGTTGAGTATGAAATGTGCTTTTTAGATTCAGACTCAAGTCATTCAGTAAATTCAGGAAATATCTATGTAAACTAATGCCAGAGAAGTGGATCCCTGGACACTGGGGCTCTGTTAGAGCCATTTATAGGGGGAAATCCCCAGACCCAGCTGAAGAGGTTCATTTAGCAGATGTGCACCTGGCAAGCACTGAGACAGGGAGTAAGAGAAAAAGTAGTACATTGAGACAAAGGACAGATGCAGGGTGAGTTTGAGAGCTAGAGAAACCAATGGATAAAGATGCTGAATGGGAGGGTTTGCAGTAAACTGGAGGAATGAAAAGATGAAGCAAGAGGTTACGATAGATTTTGTTATCGTTACCCAAATTTGCTGCCCCCTTCTGTGTGAGGATTATACTTCTCTGCTTAGTGGACATCAGGCCTGGCCTTGTGACTTATTTTAACCTAAGAAAAGTGAGCAGAACTGATGTATGCTACTCTGTAGCAGAAGCTTTAGGAACCATTGCATATTCTGCAGTCTTTATTCTCCTTCTGCCAGGTGATCAGCCTACTCCAGACAAGTGTTGACAAGTGAAGTACATGAAATGTGAGTGAGAAATTAATCACTGTTGCTGAAAGCCATAAAGATTTGGGGGTCATTTGTTACTGTAGCATAACCTAATAAAAGCTGATTAATAAAGGTCAAAAATGAGCAATGAGACTATGAGCAGGTCAAGGGCTGGTTAGAGATTAAGCTCTGGAACAGGGGTTCTCATCTTTGGAGTTCTCCTAATGTTATCCCAGCCAGAATATTTGTGGATCTGTGTGTGTAGGATCATAGCAGTGTGGTATCATCACTATAAAAACAAAGACCAGGCATCAAACAGTGGCCCCTTTACTCAGTGGGCAGATTATTTAATCTCTCCCTACCTTTTTACCTCACCTTCCTCTGTAATGGGGATAACAAAACCTACCTCGTAGAGCTGTCTTGAGGATTGAGCCAGGTAATAGGCGTTTTGCAGAATATGTAGTACCATAGGAAGCACTGAGTAAATAACAGCTGTAGTTATTATTTTGGTTCACACAATCGAATATGCTTAAAATTGAGAATTACTTGAAAGGTTATTGCACATGACAACCTATTCAATGAAGGAATATGTTTTATGAAATTACTCTAGCAGGTATTTGCTTAGCTTTTGCTTAAGCACTTACTATAGTGGTTGCTTAGCTAGTTCCAATGATGCCTCTCAAAAAATAAAAATAGACTCATGGTTTTTCAGATTAAATGTGGGGCTTATTCTACATAATGACACTGACCTTGACTTTCATATATTAAAGCAGGGCATTGTTAATTTAACTACTGTGGGACAAGAATAACTGGTAAGGAATGAGAATTAGCCTCTGCCAGACCTATTGTGAGGGACAGAAAAAGATTTTAGAATAGGAAAACATGAATTTCAGCAAACATGTGTGATAGGCAAAATAATGCCTACATCAAATCCCTGTAATTTATGAATATGTTAGGTTACATGGCAAAGGAAATTAGAGATGCAGATGGAATTAAGTTTGTTAATCAGCTGACTTTGAGATGAGATTAACCTGGATTATCCAGGTTGGCACTGTTAATCAGAAAGCTCTTTATAAGTGGGAGAGGAAGGCAGAAGAGGAAAACCGAGAAAGATGATTGCATGAAAAGACTTGGCTTGGCATATTGGTCTGAAAATGGAAGAATGAGACACAGAGTCAAGGAACGTGGGCAGTCTCTAGAGGCTAGAAAAGGCAAGGAAATGAATTCTTCCTCAGAGTCTTCAGAGAAAACAGCCCTGCTGACACCTTGATTTTAGCCCACTGAGACTTTTAACAAATGGAGCTGAAAAATTAGATATCCGCATGAAAAATAAAATGAATTTATACCCTTAATTAACTTAGTTGAAAAAGAGTCATAGACCTAAATGTAAAATCTAAAACTATAAAGCTTCCAGAAGAAAACACAGGAGGAAATTTTTGTGACCTTGAGTTAGGCAATGATTTCTTAGACACAACACTAAAAGCACAATCCATGAAAAATTAGACTTAATTTAGACTTCATCAAAATTTAAAACTTCTGCTCCTTTGAAAAGAATTTTTTGAGAGCATAAAAAGACAATTCACATTCTGTGAGAAATATTTGTGAACTTTATATTCAATGAAGTCCTAGTATCCAGAATGTATAAAGAACTCTCAAAATTAAAAAAAACAATAAAATCTGTGTAAAATATTCAGACAGACATGTTACCAAAGAAAATGCATTGATGAAAAATACATGAAAAGATGCTCATAGAGAAATGCAAATTAAAAGCTCAGTACAATAGAGCTTTTCTTCAAAAGCTCTTCAAAAAGTTCAGGAAAGATTTGTGTTATTTTTTAATTCTGTGAACTTTTGAAGTACCCTCATACTATTACTACACACCTATTAGAATGGCTAAAACTAAATGACTGACCATACCAAGTGTTGGTAAAGATGTGGAGGAACTGGAACTGCTGTCAGAAATTTAAGCAGTAAAACCACTTTACAAAGCAACTGGGCAGTTTCCTAAGAAGCTAAACCTACAGTTACCACATGTTCTATTTATTCTATTCCTAGATATTTACTTGAGAGAAAGGAAACCAAGTCAGTACAAAAGCTTGTATGTGAATATTCATAGCAACTTTATCTGTAATGGACAATAACTAGGAAAAAACAAATGTCCAGTGACAGGTGATCGAGTAAACAAATTGTGTTTTGTTCATACAATGAATACTTCCTAGCAACAAAAAGGAGGGAACTGTTGGCACATACACACCATGAGTGAATCTCCAAATAATTACACTGAGTGAAATAAAACAGACAAAAAAGAGTACATAGTATATGACCCAATTTATAAAAAACTTTAGAGAATGAAAAATAATCTATAATGACAGAAAACAGATCCATGGTTGCCTGGGAATGGGGACAGTGGCAGGGTGCAAAGAGTGGAGAAGAAGACGGAGGGATTGTTGTTTAAGCTCTCAGTTGTGTTTTTAATTTAGTTGAATGACTCCTTCAGTTGCATGAGTTCTGCCACATTCTTTATTATGGTCTTAATCTCTTTGTAAATTTTCTCCTCATATTATTGATACTTTTTCTCATTTTATTGTGTCATCTAACTGAGTCTTCTTATATATCATTGAGTTTCCTTAAGATTGTTGCTTAGAATTTCTATTCGGTAATTTCAAGGGGTTTCCTGCTGTATGGGGTCTCATACTTGAGAGTTATTTTATTCATTGGTGGACTCATATTTTCTGTACCCCCTCCATCCCCCTTATTTCTAGTATCTCTATGTTGATGTCTGGTCATCTGGTAGAGAAGTTGCTTCTTCTATTACTCGAGTGGCTTTGAGGAGAGAGACTTCTGTAGCCTGTAGATGTGTTTTATATTTACTTTTGAGTAGGGTGTTTTAGTACTGGTCCTGGGTAGATGCAGTTTTGTAGTCTCTGGGTGGGTACTTCAGCCATATTCAATGTTGCATTTGTGTGTGAATGTCTCTATGGCCTAGGCACTGGGGCACTTAGTAATTTCTTGCTGAGGTTATTGACACTGTGTTGGTCGTTGAGGATGTGGGTAAGATCTTGAGTTCTTGGGAGAAGTGCCTGTGTGCCCTGTCATTCTTTGGTTAGAGTGGGTGGCCCTGGTTGGGCCTCTTGGCACCCTGGCTAGCATCCTGTGACATTGATAGGTGCATTGGGAATTTTCTTTTACTCTGGCTATTCTGGGTTTCTCCACTCTCCAGGAGTTCTGCATGAATCTCTCCCTGGATCAAAGCAGTCATATGGGCTTCTCATGTAGCTACTACCCCCAGGTACACTACCACAGGTAGCAGCATAATTCCCCCTGTGGATTGGGCCATGGGGTCATGGGTTTGTGCTTGCTTACCTCCTTTGCTGGACTCTGCTGGTGACCCTCCTTGTGTCAATGCATTCAAAATGGTTCGCAGTCTGCCTGCACAGTGGCAGTGGTTACTACTGCTGCTGCTGTAGCGTCAGGCCACCCTCGTAACAGTGGTGGCTCCAGTGGTTGTGAGCTGCTCATGTTCCAGTGGTGGCTGCCTACTGGCACAGTGGTGGTGGCAACTGCAGCAGTGGTGGTTGCAGCTGCTGCCTGCTCAGCTGCAGTGTCTGCAGCAGCTTCCTGTGCAGTTACAGTGTCTACGGTAGTATCAGGGTTACCTTGTGATGGTGGCAGTGGCTTCAGTGCCTGCACTTGCTTCCCTTGCATCTGCAGTGTCCTTGATGGCAGTGGGGTTACCTCAAGGCAGCTGCAGCACCACTGGTGGCTGTAACTGTCTCCCTCATGTCTGTGGTGTCTGCAGTGGCAGCAGAGTTCTTTGTGATGGTGGCAATGGCTCCAACAGCTGCAGCTGCCTCCCTCAAATCTGTGGTGTCTGCGGTGACAGTGAGGTTAGCTCAGGGCAGCAGCATCAGTGGCAGTTGCAGCTGACTCCCTCCTGTCTGCATTGTCCATGGCTGTAGCGATGGACCATCCACACACTGCTGCTCTGTGGGGAGCTGCTCTGTGATGGGTGACAGTTCTGGGACCAGACAATGGCTCTGGCAACTGTGGTGGCAGTGTCAGTGGGCCTGTCTTGATCTTATTCTGTGGGAGGAACATGGCCTGGGCATCTCTAGTCTGTCATCTTCCTGGAAGCCTCCTAAAGATCCTTGTAATGTCACAATTTTTCTTACCTTGTTTCTATATCTCAGTGAGATAGGCTAAGAATATAGAAAAGTAAAAAACTGATCAATGTTAAGAATTGTATCTTTGATGCAATTTTGTTTCCGTATTTTTCTTATGTTGCAGTTGAAGATTTCCTATTTCCTCTCAGAGGGGGAGGGTAGAGTGAGGCAGACAGGCAAGTTGCAAAGAGGAAGCCTGATTTGTGCTTTACTCTATTTGATTACGTAACCTGTCTGGTCCATAAGCTCCTGTCAATAAAATAGGCAAGCTGTATTTTATATGTCTTTCCAAAACCATGTTGTTTCCAGAAGCCAGTTGTTTCTAAAGAGTTTTACTGGTGGCCCCCTCTCAGTTACAGAGTAGGAGTTTTCCAGGGGACAGTGTTTTCTCTTTGTTTTGCTTGTCATAGTTGAGTTGGAAGATAGCTGTTACTCATCTAAAATCAGATATCGGTCTCTGTATTGATTTTAGCTTTTTTGCACTAGAAACATGTATGTTTAATCTCCCTAATTATTCATTCTTTTGGCTCTAATTTTATAAAACCCTTATTCTCTGGCCAACACTTTGAATGTCTCCCTTTCATTTTATCTTGCTTTTGTTTTCTCTGCATACACAATGCTAATGTGTATGTATCTTGAAGGAAGGACATCTTTAAATTCTGTGCAGAGATCATGGGGATTTAAACCACAGATTTATCAGCAGTTTGTGATGTTATCTTTCCTCAGATGTTATAATCCATCTTCCAGGCTTTCTAGTCTTTTAATCCTGAAGTATATTTTCAGCTTTAATTTTTTTTTCTTGCCTAACTTGATGTTTGGCTCCACCTTGACTCCTTCCACCCCCAACTTCTGTGTGTACTGGAATTTGAATGGTCTCCTGTAAAATGTTTTTATTTGTTTGTTTATTTTAATGTTTCTTTGTACATATTTGTAGGGTACAGTGCATTCTTTCAACACATGCATATACTGCACAATGATTCATCTAGCATAGATAGCATAGCCATGCACCTGTTAATCCATCACTTCTCCTACACCCCTTCCCCCTTTTGTGTCTGTTAATAATTATTTTACTCTCCACTTTTATGAGAACCATCCTTTTTTTAAAATTTTATTTTTTAATTTTTTTAGATTCCACAAATGAGTGACATCATGTGGTATTTGTCTTTCTGTACCTGGTTTACTACACTTAAAGTAATTGTTTCCAGTTTCATCAATATTGCTGCAAATTACAGGATTTTCTTTTTTATGGCTGAATAGTATCCCACTGTGTATATATACCAAAGGCTTTTAAAAATTTTTTAATCCATTCATCAGCTGATGGGCATTTAGGTTGATTCTATCTTTTGGCTATTGTGAATAGTGTTACAATGAACATGGGAGTGCAGGTCTCTTCGATATATTGATTTCATTTCCTTTGGGTATATATCCAGTAGTGGGATGAATGGGTCGTGTGGTAGCTCTATTTTTAGTTGTCCAAGAAACCTCCATACTGTATACTGGTACACAGTGGCTGTATCAATGTACATTCACACCAACAATGTGGGGGAGTTCCCTCTTCTCTGCATCCTCACCAGCTTTTGTTATTTTTCTGTCGTGTTGATAATAATCATTGTAAGTGGAGTGAGGTGGTATCTCATTGTGGTTTTAATTTGCATTTCCCTGATGACTAGTGATATTGAGCATTTTTTTCACATGCCTGTTGGTCATTTGTATGTCTTCTCTTGAGAAATTTGTTTAGATTCTTTGGCCAATTTTTAATTGGATTATTAGTTTTTTGCTGTCGAATTGTTTGAGTTACCCATATATTCTGGATATTAGTCCCTTATCTGATGTGTACTTTGCAAACACTTTCTTCTTTTCTTTTTTTTTTTGTTTTTAGAGATCTTGGTTGGCTTTATTGTAATTCTAGAATTGGGCAACACTTCATTCCATGAAGGAGATGTGTTCCAATAAGCTGAGCAGAAGAGGTTGGTTTTATAGTGCAAAAAAAACCCCAAAAAGAGCAGAAGCAAAGAACAAAAAGCAGATTGGTCATTTCAATGTTACTTTCCTTGTGTAAGGGCAGGGGGACAGAACAATAGACAAACAGAAAAAGAACTGACTAACATTATGTTACTTCAGACCATCTCTTTTGTATAAGAATTAAAGCAGAGGGAACTTTATTATTATGCCAACTGAAGATTTAAACTTGCCTGTCCAGAAATTGGCTGTTATCTTTCTCTCCTGATTCCTGGGAAAGTCAGATATCTACTTAGTTTTATTTTGGTGACTGGTAATTTAACAAGAGTGATTCCATTTTTATTTTTATTCTGTCTATTGGGGTCTAGTGTAGGAGTTTAGTCCAAAGCAATGGCCTCTTATAATTTTATTTAGCATGATGAAGATTTAACCTTCACCAGCAATGGAATAATTTTTTTTTTGCCATAAAAAAGTCTTAATACATTCAAAAAGACTAAAATCACAAATGTGTGGAAATTAAACAACATTCTCCTAAATAAACAAAGTGTAAAAAGAAAAGTCATAGGGAAATTAGAGATTACTTTGACATAAAAACAGTTGACCTCTTCTTTTTCTGGTCTCCACTGGTGACTCTCCTTGTGTCAATGCAGTTGAGCATCTGACAGGGCACCTGCATAGTGGTTATGCATACTGCTGTGGCACTGAGCCACTTTTGTGGCAGCCATGTCTATGGCAGCTGTGACTATGGCAGCTGTGACTATGGCTGTGGTGGGCCACCCATGTGGAAGTGGTGTTTTCAGTGTGCTCCTTGCCTAACTGTGGGTTGGGGAGTGGCCCTCAGCTCCTGCCTCAGGTCCTGGGATGCACTCTATTGCTTGCCTGCCTCCACTTTCTCCTATTCTGTAGGTCATCTCTTCACTTGGTTGGTTGTGTTCTTGGCCGTGCAGTCGCTTTTTACTTTGATGTAGTTCCATTTGTTTATTTTTGCCTGAGTTGCCCCTGCCTTTGCAGTCTTGTCCAAAAAGCACTGCCTAGACCCACTTCTATAAATGTCCATTAGGTCTAATTGGTTAGAGTGGAGATTGACTCTGAGGTTTTTGGTTAATCTTCTGTCTGAATGATCTGTCCTTTGCGGAAAGAAAGGCATTAAAGTCTCCAACTCTTAATGTGTTGGAATCTATTTTTCTCATCAGGTCTCACTAGGTATTTGCTTTATATATCTGGGTGCTCTGAAGTTGAGTGCATATATATTTAGAATTGTTATATCCTCTTTTTAAATTGATCCCTTTATCATTTTATAATGACCTTCCTTATCTTTTTTTTTAACTTTCATTGGCTTGAAGTCTATTTTATCTGATATAAGTATAGCTACTCCTACTGTTTTTTGATTCACATTTGCATGATATCTTTTTCCATTCTTTTACTTTCAGTCAATGTGTGTCTTTACAGGTGAAGAGAGGTTCTTGTAGGTGGCACATTGTTGGTTCTTGTTTTCTAATCCATTTAGCCACTCTTTGCCTTTTAAATGGGAAATTTAATCCATTTACATTTAGAGTTGTTATTGATATGTAGATTTATTACTACTGTTTTGTTACTTTTTTTTCTGGTTGTTTTGTAGATCCCTTTCCTCTTTGTTTCTGGTTTTACTGTCTTCCTTTGTGATTAAGTGGTTTTCTCTAGTAGTATATTTTGATTTTTCACTATTTTTACTATGTCTATCACAGGTTTTTGTGTTATGGTTACCATGAGGCTTACAAAAAATGTATTATAGTTATAACAAATTACTTTAAACTAGTAACAATTTAACTTTGATTGGTAAGGAAAAGGAAAAAAATCAAAGTGAACTCTATGCTTTGCCATCATCATCCCCCCCCACTTTTTCATGTCTTGTTGTTTCAAGTTGCATCTTCTGATATTGCCTATCTTTTATACGTTTTTTAAATTTTTTATTATCTTGTTGGATTTGTTCTTCAGTCTTCATAGTAAGGATATAAGAAGTTTTATTCACCACCCTTGCAACATTGGAATATTTCGAGAATGTCTGTGTACTTAATTTACCAGTGAGTTTTGTACCTTCAAATGTTTTCCTGTTATACTTTAGTGCCATCTTTTAGCTTGAAGAGCTTGCTTTGGCTTTTCTTGTAATGCAGATCTAGTGTTGATAAATTCACTTAGCTTCTGTTTTCTGGGAATGACTTTACTTCGTCCTTGCATTTGAAGGTTAGTTTTGCTTGATACAGAATTCTTGGTTGACAGTCTTTTTCCTTCATAACATCAAATATATCATCCCACTCTCTCCTGGCCTGTAGAGTTTCCACTGAGAAATCCACTGAGAGCCTTACTGGGTTTTTAAATATTATGTGCCTTTTCTCTTGTTGCTTTCAGTATTCTTTCTTTATCTTTGGTTTTTGATAATTTCATTATGATGTGCATTGGGTGTTCCTCTTTGGATTGAATTTGACTCGTGACCTTTGAGATTCCTGTATCTAGCTTATGCCATCTTTCTTCATATTTGGGAAATTTTCAGCCATTATTTCTTTAAGTAGACTTTCTAGGTCTCTTTATTTTTCATCTCCTTAGAGTACACCAATTTTGCAGAGGTTATTTTACTTGAAGAAGTCCCATAATTGCTGTAATTCTGTTTCATTATTTCTTATTCTTTTTTTCTTTTTACTCCTATGGTTGGATAATTTTGTATGATCTGTCTTTGAGCTCACTGATTCTTGCATCTGTTTGATCAAGTCTGCTGTTGGAGCTTTCTATTGAGCTTTTCAGTTCAGTTAACACATTCTTTATTTCTAGAATTTCTATTTAAAAAAAAATTTATTCTATTTCTTTGTCAAATTTCTTGTTTTTCTCTTGAATTGTTTTCCAAATACTATTTAATTTTCTATTTGTATTTTCTTGTGATTCCCTGAACATCTTTAAGAGGACTATTCTGGATTCTCCGTCAGGCATTTCATAAATCAGCTGTTCTTCTGGGTTGATTGCTGGTGCTTTGTTGGTTTCCTTTGGTGTCATATTTCTCTGTTCTTGCTTGATCTTTGTGACTTTACACTGATGCCTGCACATTTGAGGAGATGGCTAACTTCCAGGTTTCATAGGTGCTCTTTGGTGGAGTTAGACTTTTACTGCCCAGTGTCAGAATTTGTCTCTGGTCTGTGGTTTTTCTCCATTCTCTGTTGGATTAATAGCAACCACCACCCCTTAAGCAGTGCCCTGGAACCAATTTGTTGTCTCGTGATTAATTTTTGGGTTGAAGGAAACTTCCTGTGGGGCCGAACTAGAGCTCTGTGCCTGAGCTAAATTGTTGCCTTACAGGTATTTCTCAGACTGGGGAAAACTTTTTGTGTAGACCAGATTTCAATTCTCTGGCTTTTAGTCACTTCTGGGTTATGTGGGGTTACCACAGATGCAACTGGGTTGTGTGGAAATTCCAGCCCTTGGCTGAGTAACACAAACTGTGCCCCTGATAGTCCTAGTTCTATTGCACTGACCAATCTCCACATGCAGCATCCAATCCAATTGGAAGGCAGATCAGCTGTCTACTCTGCGCCCTGATATACCTTTGGTGAATCAGCGCCCCCCCCACCTGACGGCACTGCAAATGTTTCTTCTGGGGTGGTCCCTGCATGAGTCTACCTCAAAGACTCACTGACCTCTGGGTGAATCTTCTCTCTCATAGGCTACAGCCACTTTCTCCTACATAGGTTCCAGGGAAACTTGAGAGCAGTTTTGCTGGCCTGGGAAATGGGATGGTGCACTTCAAAGAGTTTTTTTTTTTTTTTTTTTTTTTTTTTTTTTTTTTTTTTTTTTTTTTTTTTTTTTTTTTTTTTTTTTTTTTTTTTTTTTTTTTTTTTTTTTTTTTTTTTTTTTTTTGGCAGTGGTCGTAGCACTCCTTTCTCCTGCATATTCCAAGTATCTTCATGCAAAAGGCACTGCTATGCCTTTGCTGTCTCCAGGTGGCTGCTCCATGTAGTATGCCATGTTGGTCGGCGGAATGACTGGGCTGGGTCTGATGCTTCTACCTGCTTTCTATGCCTTCACAGACTAAGTGGGTCTGTCTGCCACTTTCCTCAAGTTCCAGTAATTACAGGATGGAAGTTTTTGTGTTTTAATAGTTGTAGGTTGATTCATTGGTGGGGGGAAGCGATGCTAGGATCATCTATTCTGCTGTCTTGGTAACATCACTCTCCACTCCTGGAAAATGTTAAAGGATTCAAGTAGGGCACCACCTTGATAAGCAAAAGAGCAAGTTATTTTTTTTTTTAAGCATTCATTTCTGGGTACACCTTAATCTACATCATTCCAAGTCTAGAACTATCTTATTAAATATGCTTTCTATCTTTCCCTCTTCTTTTGCTATCCCATGCCATGTGTTTTTGCTCCAAAAAGTTTTATAACAAAACAAACAGCATGGTTTGGGGAGAAGATAAGTTGATTTCTGATAAAAATACATAGATATTAGCAGAAGGGAGATTGTTAATATCTGTAAATATATGAAAGGTGTCAATGGGGACTATGAGAACAGGAGAGGGGAAGTACTTTGTCTAAGATCACCCAGCTGTCAAATGTTTGAACTTGGATTTTTAACTTAGATTTACCTGAATTATAAGCTCACACACTGTTTTAGTAGCATTGGGCTACAAGTATTAAAAAACCCACCTAACAGCAGCTGAAGCAAATAGGCGACCTATCTTCTCACATAGGAAGAAATCTGGAGGAAAATAGCTCTGTGCTTGTGCAGTGGCTTAGCAATATCAGCAAAAACTTGGGCACCTTTCATCTTTCTGCTCTGCAATCTTTAGTATTTTGGCTTCTCAACTCCATGACATTGGTGCCTTCCACAGATTAGGGCACCACATTTGCTTTCAAAGCAAGAAGGAGGGAAACCACAAGCATCATTCACTAAAATTTCACTGCACCCACAAGAGGGTGGCCACAGTGCAGGGCTCAGGCCAGCTCGGGGCAGGAACCTGATCTGGACAGAGGCCTCTTCCACTATGTAGCCTGTCACCTGAGGATCCCAGTGAATGGATAAATGACAAGTCAAATCAGTTGTGCCACATTTTGTCTCTTTAATGCTGAGCAGGAAGTCATGTTATCTAGTATTTCCAAGGACAATCCATTTCAATATCACTCTAGAAGACAGTCTATAAGCATTTGGTAAATACAATCTTTGGACAAATTTTCCTCAGTAATAATTATGTTCACAATTTTGAATCAAAGACATAATTGAAGGGGATGGCTATTTTGACTGTCATAATTCTAGTTAATTAAAGTATCATCCTGTTATTTTAGATTTATCATTGCTGTAAATAATCTTATTGCTAATGAGAAATTCCTTTTAGGTATAATTTTCATTTGGAGATGACTATAAATGAACATGATGAAAGGTGAGGTTAGTATAGCATTTTGCTGCAGGAGTATTCGTTTAGCAAACCTCAAGTTCAAAATATTGGTAGTAACTGGAAGATCTTTTCTGAAAGCATTTTAGCATTAATTCTATCACTAATGAAATAAAGACATTCCCAAACACTCATTCATTTACTTATACTAATTAGCCCCATGTTTATGTGCAAATATGGGTAAGAAGTATGTTAATTCACTTTTTTTAAAGTGTCCAGAGATAGTTCATATATTAGGATGTCTTTCAGAAACACCTTTTCTACCTCTAGCATTGGATCCATGTGGGAAACTATTATTGTTAATATTGCTATTACCATTTATGCTTTCATTTCTCATTTTTTGTCTGTTTTGTTTACTGTTGTGCTTTAAGTATTTGAAATAGTGCTTTGCACCGAGTGGTCAATGAATACTTATTGAATAAACAAATAAATAAATGGCTCTCGTGAATAGGAGATTAAATAAGAGCTGAAAATCTGGGATGAGTAGAGGGGAGTTTCAACCATGGACACAGAGTTAGCAAGAGGGTTGGGGAGGACCCAGATCTTTAGGAAGAAGGGCAACTTTGTAGACTCACGAAAAGGGAACCAGGGAAAATTTGAAGTAGAGGGACAATTAGGGGGTGAGTCCATGGCTAGGTTATAGGAAGAAAGAGGACTGAGGTGAATTTTAATATGAAGGGAAGGAAAATAGGTATGAGGGAAAGAAATAATTAGAATCTGCTTCCAGATCTTGCCCCTAGCTGTATGGAACAAAGTTTTGCTTCCATCAGTTGACATACTGAAGTGACGACCAGTTTTAAAAGTAATAGATTTGGAGGAGTTCTATTCTGAAAGTTGGGATCCTTCTATCTTTGGGCTCACTGGTGGTGTCATCACTGCTTGAGAAGCCTTATAAAAATCCTTAGTGTCAAAACTTCTTAAAACAGCCATATTTCTAATAAATTCTTAACTTGCCTTGCTTCCTGAGAACAAAATGACTTTTTATTCTGTTGGGGGTATCTGATTAAATTCTGAGCCCTTGAGCAAAAACATATAAACAGGTTTCCCTTCTCTGTTGATTGTAGAGGCTTCTCCTTTTGTGAGCCCCTGGGACAGGAAGTATTTCTATGTGTGTTCCTTCCAAATTATTCAGGTTAGATTTATCTTCTAAATAAGCAATGCCCTATGTCAAAGAGAAAGCTGGAGGAGGGAGCAAAAAAGAAGCAGCTCTGGTCTGCAGAATGTCTCCAGAACATTTCAGCAGGGAGAGGATCCCATTTCAGTATGTCCAAATTTGTCTTTTCTCCAAAAGTTAAACTTTTTTCATGAATATTGAAAACAGAAGAGTTTTATTCCTTCCCATTCTGTAGCTAAATAATTAAGCCTTTATTGAGACACACAGTCAAAATAGGTTTCCTGGTTACGGATGCCAAGCAATCATGACAAACTTATTACAATCATCGCTGTCAGCAAACATTTATTCTTTATGAATTGTATTTAAAAAAATCTTTTTTGGGGGAAATTGACATATGTCTGTACATGTGCAGTAAGGCAAATACAAAACAAGGGATTTTCCCCCTCATTTTTTTAATCAATTGAGTGTTTACAACACTTCTTAAAGATGGTTAGATGGTAAATGAGAGAGACAGAGAGACAGAGAGAGATTGAGAAACTATTAAAACAAATCCGTTGCCTTCAGTTTAGACAGAGACCTAACAGTACTAGTTTTGCATCAGATACCATTAACATAGTTTTATAATAGGGACAATCCTATTTTGTACAAATAAATGTTTTGTTTTCTATCATTTACTAATGTGTTTGATTTTCTCATTTCTTAAGGCTGAGAATTTGTGGTTTTAGAATTCATGGTTTTTACTCTTACTTAGAATTTCCATTCCTCAACTGCATGCTTTCCAAAAGCAGGGATAGTAATTATTATTAATTTTTATATTTTTAAATTTATATTCCAATGGTAATACATGAATTGACACTAAATTTTAAATGCCGTCATTTCTCAGTATTCATGGAGCATTGGTTCAAGGACCCCCACATATGCCAAAATCCTCATGCAGCAACTCAAATGTTGAAGTTGTCTCTGTGGAACCCACGTATATGGAACGTTGGCCCCAATATATGTGGTATCCTCATTCCATGAATACTGTATTTCCGATCTATGGTTAGTTGTGAAAAACTTGCAAGTGGACCCACAAAGTTCAAACCTGTTGTTCAGGGAACAACTGTGTACCAAAGACAATGTGGTGAAAAATACTTCTACTTCCTACATTAACGCTGAAGTCGCCATTTTCCTCCAGAAACAGACAGTATAATCAGTCCTTTTTATATCCATCCAACTATTCTGTATATATACATACATATATTCCTCTGAAAAAAACAAACAAAAACCTGTTTTGCTTCATCCCTTCATTTCTCTCTCTTCACCTCATTTTGAGGGTCATTTCCTATCGGTACCTACAGAACAACTAAATTGGTTATTTTGAAAAGTTGCTTTGCTGCCTTTGTCAAAGATCAGATGATGGATTGATTTCTGGGTTCTCTGTTCTATTCCATTGATCTGTGTGTCTATTTTTATGCCAGTACCATGCTGTTTTGCTTATTATAGCTTTGTAATGTAGTTTAAAGTCAGGTAGTGTTATGCCTCCAGCTTTATTTATTTATTTATTTATTGCTCAGGATTGCTTTGGCTATGTGTGATCTTTTGTTTTTCCATACAAATGTCTGGATAGCTTTTTCCATCTCAGAGAAAAATGTCATTGGAATTTTGATGGGGATTGCATTGAATCTGCAGACCACTTTGGGTAATATGGACATTTTCACAATATTAATTTTCCAATCCAAGAGCAAAGGATATCTTTCCATCTTCTTGTGTCCTCTTTAATTTCTTTCAGCAGTGGTTTGTAGTTCTCTTCATAGAAATTTTTCACATCCTTGGTCAGCTTTATTCCTATTTATATTTTTGGTGGTTTTTGTAAATGGGCTAGCTTTCTTGACTTCTTTTTCTTCACGTTCACTGTTGTAGGGGTGGGGGGTGGGGAAAGAAGATAGAATAGCCACAAAAATTCCTTGAACTATTTAAGTCAAATGAACAGATATGATGTGGGGGGAGGAGGGAAAGGGGTGGAGAGGAATGGGTAAAAGGACATGAAAATCAACTACAATGTATATTGAGAAGTAAAATTAAAAAATTTGAAAAGTTGCATTGCATTTCAGTTTTTGGCAGTAATAGATTTGTCCAAATAGTGCCCAATTTATTGGGCAAACGAGTTACAAAAATGCATATTCTTGTATGTGTGTAATTTCATACCTGTGTGAGTTTGTCTGTAGGATAAATTTCTAGAAGTAAAGCTGCTAGATTATAATATGTGCTTTGAAAATTTTAATAGCTGTTTCCAAATTGCTCTCCATAGAGTTTGTACAGTTTTGAATATGATATTGTATTTTATAATTCCAAGGTAAAAAAGTCTTGACTCTGGGCCGGCCCGGTGGCGCACTGGATAGTGCGCCGCTTGGGAAGCGCGGCGGCGCTCCCGTCCGAGGGTTCGGATCCCGCATGCCGGCCGCGCCCCCACCGCCCGCGGCTC
>NW_007729487.1:170423-179648 GCF_000696425.1 Galeopterus variegatus
AAAAAAAAAAAAAAAAAAAAAAAAAAAAAAAAAAAAAAAAAAAAAAAAAAAAAGTCTTGACTCTGAATCAAGAGTCAGAAAAACCTGTGTTTAAGTTTGATGCTCTTTGTTCACATCCAATTTCATTTTAGAAATACTCCCCAAGCTTCGCTTTTGCTTTTTCACCTATTGATGAGGCTAAGCAGTATTCCATCTTTGACAATGAAGTTCTGGCTCATGATGCAAACTTCCAGGCTTTAAATTCTGTTCCCACTACTTATGAGGTGTGTGACCTCCCCAGTCTGTACACTAAGGACAATAGTTCTCCTATCAATGATTTGTGGTGAGGTCTTAATGGAACATTGAGCACTCAATAAATATTAGCTATTATTACTATGACAAAAAATTGAGATGATTTTCCTACTCCTTACGTGCTTATAGTAGAGAAAGATAATAAATGAATGCAACAAATAAGCTAATGAATATTAAACCCTTTTAAATCGAAGATAATATGCGAATATAAGGTATTAATATATTTTTAATAAATGCTTTTTGAAATAATAAATAAATGAATGGATGGCTAAATCACATGTTTCATACATCAGAAGGTAACAGAAACGTACCCATAAATTGTCTGATTCTTCAAACTGTTTTTTTCTGTTGTTGTTCTTTGCTCATTTAACTAGCCTAAGATTCTAAAGCTAATTCTTCAAAATAGATATAGGCTATAATTAATTTGGTTGCAATATGCTAAATAGATTTTAGAATTTTCCGTTCTATCTGTTATTCTTTTTACCTATCTACCTACCTACTTACCTATCTAATCTACAGAGAGGGGCAGGGATATCTTACGTTATGTTGCTAAGAAGCAACCATTAGACGGGTCATAATACTGATCCAATCAAGTCCTCATTTTACAGATGAGGACAGAGATGTTATATAATTAATCAAAAGATAAAAGCACTTTTTCTTTCAGCTGTACCAATGTCCACCAGTTAATCATTACTTCATCTACTTAAGACTCTGATGAGTACAGGCATTTTATTAACCTTCTCAGAACCACATAAACTTATATTCTTGTGGAGACAGACATTCAAAGAATGAGTTGAAGAGTATTTCTAATGTAATAAATATGAAAGAATGTAATGATATGGGGACAGATTGTGTTTTTAGTTGCCTTGGAAACTTAGAGCAGGGAAAACATTTGTAGGTTGGTATTGTCAAAGCAGCCTTCATAGAAGAATTTGCAAGTTTTCATAAAGGTTTTTGAGAGAAAAAATAATTTGGAGAAACATTCTAAGCAGGCAAAAACTGTGTGCAGAAAGATTCTGAGTATGCAAAGAATAGGGTTTATTAAGTAGAGCATCTTGGTTGGCCTGGTGGAATCATGGATTTCCTTAGGTAAGATAGCCTCCTGATGGAAGGCCTAGATATACCACTTAGGAGTTTCAAACCTGAAGCAAATGGGAGACACAACAGAGAGTTTAGCAATGGGATTAAAATGGCATTTGAAGAACGCAGTTGTACAGTAGTTTGCAGTATTGGTTGGAGTGAGAGAGATCAGCTGGGAGGCTACTGTGGAAAAATAAGTGAGAGCAATTGCCAGGGTGGTAGCCATATGATCCAGTGACATGATTCCTTATTGTCTCTTCTGATAAATTATTTCCTTTTTTTAAAAAGGTAAAAAAATGAATGTATGATCTGCTTGCAGAAAAGTACACAAATTATAAAAGCTATGAATTCTACAAATTATGCAATTCATGGAAATTAGTTTCTACGAATTGAATTTGTTCATTCTCATTGATATATAGTAATCCATCATATGAATATGTTTATTTATTCATTGTACTACTGGAAGACATTTGGTTTGTTTCTAGTTTTTGATTATTTTCAATAGTGCTCCATGTGCAGTTCTATACACATTTATGGTAAGCACATATATACATTTCTTTGGGTATATACCTAGAAGTAGAATAGCTGACTTATGTGGAATATATATGTTCAGTTATAGTAGATATTGCTAAATAGTTTTCCAAAGCAGAGTACTTTTTATATGTTTCTACCAGCTGTGTGTGACAGTTCCAGTTGCTCCATTTTGAATTGTCTGCCTTTCATTCATTTCATTTTTTTTTTTTTTTTACCTTACTAGGTAAGTTAAATATTTTTCATATGATTCTGCGTTTTGGATATCTTCTCCTGTGTCTATTCGATGCATTTTGTCATTTCTTCCTTTATATCTGCTTTGCTATTTTTGTGGCCATACACCTTTGTTATTTTAAGTGTGGGTATGGTAGGATTTCTCCATTCTTTTAATTTCAGTTTCAATATTTTAAATGTGTCTTCTGTAAGCAGCATATAGTTGGGTTTTTTTTTTATGTTTAGTCAGATAATCTTTGCTCTTTAAATTAGATTTTTAAGTCCATTTACATTTAATTTAACTACTTTTATGTTTAGGGTTAAACTGCTATTTATATTTGTTTTCTCTTTGTCCCAAATTTTATTTCTTTTTTTGCTCTTTTCTTGACTTTTTTTAGATTAATTGATTTTGCCATTCTCTTAGCTATACATCCTTTTGTTATGCATTTCATAGTTATTGTAGAGCAGAGGTCAGCAATCTTTCTCTGTAATGGGTCAGATAGTAAATACTTCAGGCTTTACAAGCCAAGAGGCAAAATTAAAAATTATGCAACTACTTATATAATAAGAGAACAAATTTCCAAATATTTTATTGGTGAATTTCAAAATATAATTTTAAAAAACCGAGTAAATTTTTAAAAAATACATATCTACTGATGAGAAGAGTGGAATTCTTTCACTGTGGGAAAACATTTAACTTATTTGGGGTTCAGATTTAGTGTTCTTTGCCATCATGGTAGAAATGTTATCTTTTTCCTTTACTTCTCTAAAACATAGTGAGATTTTTCTCCTTAGAATGCACCAGAATATTCTGTTTTCATCTGTCTTTAAAGACCTATGTACTCCTCTCAGAGTGTTGGATAAATTTTCATATGGGGAAACATGTTAAGAATACAGCCTCTGGGGTGAGACTCCCTGAGTTTGAATTTCAGCAGAACTAACCATTAGCTCTGTGATCCTTAACTATTTAGTTAACTTGTCTAGAAGCTTCAACTTCCTCATCTACACAATGAATAATAGTACTTCACAAGGTTGTTGTAAAAATTGAAAAAGGTAATAAATGCAAATATCTAGAATAGTATGTGACATATTGTAAAGCACTCTATGAACACTCTATTTATTTTTATTTTTTTTCTACCGTTTAAGAATGTAAAACAATCTTATCTTGCAAGCCATATTAAACACAGGTGGTGGGTTGAATTTGTCCCTCAGGCCATAGTTTGCCTGTTCTAGATATTACAACATGAATCTTTAATTCATTAAAGTCTACTAGAAATTAGTGCTTTTACAATTACTACTTTTATCATCTCCTAGACAATAAAACAATTTTAGGCAGTCTTTATCCCCTTTAGCTTTTATGCCATTACAGGCACATATATATGCTGTATATTTTTTAAATTCCACAAGACACAAATGTACTATTTTATATAGTCAAATTCATTTATATTTTATGCATATTTACTCTTTCTACGGCACTTTGTTCCTTCCTGCATATTTAAGATTACACTTTTTTTGCCTGAAAATTTTTTTCAGTATTTATTTATTTTGTCATGGATCTGCTGCTAATAAATTTTTCCTTTTTTGTTTATCTGAAATCATCTTATTTACCTTTTATTTTTGAGTGGTATCTTCTAGGTAAAGAATTCTGGTTGGGAGTTAATTTGATTTAGAAATATTTTGTTTGTTTTTTTGACAACTGGCCAGTATAAAGATCTGAACCTGCGACCTTGGTGTTATAAGGCTGTGCTCTAACCAACTGAGCTAATCAGCCAGCCCCAAGAGAATGTTTCTGTTCACACACACACACACACACACACACACACACACACACACACACACACACACACACACATTCTATTTCAGCCACCATATATATTTATATGTTTTATGGTGGCTGGCTGGTACTGGGGTCCAGAAGTTTGAAGATAACATTCTATTGTCTTCTGATTTCATTTATTTATGTTGAAAAATCAGCTGTCAATCTTATTGTTGCTTATTTGAAAATAGCTTTATCTTTAGCAGCTTTTGAGATATTTTCTTTAATTTTGGTTTTCAGAAATATATCTGGATGTGATTTTCTTTGTATTTATTTTGTTTAAGATTTATAGAGCTTCCTAATTCTGTTGCTTGGTATCTTTGATCAGTTTTGGAAATCTTGACCAGTACCTTTCAAATATGGGTTCTCCCCTTCTCTTTTCCTTTTCTTTTTGAAATTTCTGTTATATAGATATAATAGACCTTTTCATCATGACTCATGTCTCTTATATTCGGTCTTTCCTATATATCTCAGCTTCCTTATAGATATTTTTTACTGATTTATTTTCCATTTTGCTAACACTCTTTTCTGCTCTAATACACTTTGTTGAGTTTTTAATCTTAGTTATTGTATACAGTAATAAGACATAATCATGTGGTAAGGATACTATTAGATGAAGGTATGGGAGCATTGTAAAAATTATATGAACAATTATTTTGATTATTTACTTGCTCGTTTGTTGTTTATCTCTCTCTAGAATGTAAGACCCATGGTGACAGGGGCATATCTGTTTTATTCATTGCTGGCACATAGCATAACATTAATAAATATTTTTTGTTGAGTGACTGCTTGATATGTAAAGTTATAAAGTTTATGTATTATGTCTATTTTGCAGTTATTATGAGAATTACATGGCATGTAGAATGCATAGTACTTGGCATATATGGTTTCCTTTATTTTACTTCTTTGAAGACAATTTTAAAATAGTGTATTGACATAAATATTTAACTGACACATGAAAATAAATTTTCTTACTTTATATATAAAAAGTGAGAAATATCCATATCTCAAGTGAGACACTGGAGATATAGATATTAAATGATTTGCTTGAATCTGGTGACTGAGCTAAAATAGAATTTCATGGTTCTTTGCTTCAAGTCATATCCAGACAACATGCACAGGGAGAATATTTTCTTCAGATTCTTATAGCTAAAATAGTGTAACTTCTAGCTCTCTCTTCCTCTATCTCCTCAAATATTCTATTTTATCATTTTAGCCTCTGTATTAGTCCATTTCTGTTGCTGGAATGGGGTAGTTTACAAGAAAATGAAATTTATTGCTTACAGTTTTTGAGGCTGGGAAGTACAAAGTCCAGGGAACACATCTGGTAAAGGCCTTCTTTGGTCGTGATTTCAGTGATACAGGGTATCACATTGTGAAAATGGTGGAGCAGATAGAGAGCTAACCTTCTCAGTTGGCTCCTTTTAAAGCCATCAGAACCATGCTCATGATCAACATTAATCTATCAAATTATTACTCAGTTAATGGATCAATCCATTTACTAGGCATAATTCTCACAATCCAATCACCTCTTCAAGGCCCCACCTTTCAATTACCATAATAGGATTTCCCTCCTTCCAACAGTCACAGTGAAGATTAAGCTTCTAATACACAGATCTTGGGGGACACAATTCAATCTTTAGCCTCTAAGTTGAATCCACAGTGCCAATTGTAAAACGGATTTTTAAAATATTTATTTTAACTATAAATTACATATACAGTTGATCCTTGAGCAACAGGTTTGAACTGCGTGGGTCCACTTAAATGTAGAACCCATGTAAACAGAGGGCCTATTTTTCTTAAGCACGGGTTCCACAAAGCCAACTAAGTTATTTAACTACTTAAGTAATGACTTGGGGAAAGTTATACTCAAATTTCTTTTTTTTTTTTTTTTTTGTCTTTTATCTTTTTCCGTGTCCGGCAACGGATCGCAACCCTCAGTGTTGCCCCCGTACCGGACCGGGGACCGGCAACGGGATTGCAACCCTCAGTGCTGCTCCCGCGCCTCGCTCAGCCAGTGAGCGGGAACCGGTCTGTACGTGGGATCCGAACCCTCGGGCGGGAGCGCCGCCGTGCTTCCCAAGCGGTGCACTTATCCAGTGCGCCACCGGGCCGGCCCTATACTCAAATTTCTGATGTGCAGGTTGTTGGCACCCAACCCCTCCATTCTTTGAGGTGTATGTGTATGTATGTATGTGTATACATACACATAAAATTAGATTCAAGAGATATAAAAGTAATATTTTACACAGATTTAAAAATATTTATTTTAAATACAATTATATATATATATATATATATATAATTAGAATTCAAGAAATACAAAAGTAATACTTACATGTATTTTAGTTTTGCAGGTGACATTTTGAACTTGAAATGCATTTCCAATGCTAATTTGAAGGCACTTGTTGATGAAGATAAACTATGTTTGTTGCAATATGCTTGCTAGGGGTTAATCATAATGTTGTGTGGCTGTCACACTCCAAAAACATCAGTTCCTCCTGTCTTTTGTGCTTGCCCTTTTAGTTGCCAAACTTTACTACAAAGTATTTTTGAAAGGAAAACAAAAGCTTTCCAAATCCAGTATATCCTTCTTTAAGTTCATTTGAAGGAAGTGGAAAACAAATATTTGGACGAGGGAATACTGCTTTAAACCATACTCTAATTACTGACACATGCAAATTTAACACATTGCCAAGGTTGAGGTGTTCTGTTTGAGTCTCTTTTTAAAGACAACTTTGAAAGTCTTCCAGTGGCTTACCACATTCAAAATAATTGATCAATCTCATCAAGGTATAGTATTATCAGAAAGTATAATGTATCAGAAAATATAATTTCTCGCACTATCTTGTAAGAGTTTTAAGTGTTTTAATAATGCTAGTAAAACATTCACTAAAACAGGTGGTGAAAGTTACTTACATTCATTTTACGGAAAATAAACTGGTTGCAGTTAGATTTGTTTACCTAGAATTTGTTGGATAACCTGGAAATACAAATTAGTCAAATAGTCCACAAACTGTCATACCATTCAACACCCCATTCTGTCCTTCAGACCAATTAGAACTGGAGTAAAATCCATTTCTTCCCGCTCCATTCATTTCTCTTTTCTTTTAAAAACATAAGTTCTCTCTTTACGTTAAAGAACATGGTTTGGGGAAAAAACACAAATAATCCTTAAAGCTACTTTGCCTCTGTTTCTTCTTCTTAGTTCTTTCAATTATTTTTTGAGTATTTAAAGTTCTCTAGAGACTTTTGCATTTTGGGATGTTTTTGCGAACTCTGACTGTAGGCATAAGACGTTATGTCTCTTCACCTGGGTTATGATAAACTGCACTGAATGGATTTGCAGTACAAAAAAAGTTATTTCTTAAATTATGTACTGAACATATGGAAATTGTGTATCATGATTTTACATCCATAACACATGTGTGTTTGCACACATTGGTGAAGGTGTACCTTATACAATTTTGGGATTTGTGGATTTTAAGTACAGGTGGACTTTTTAATGCTGATTTATATAAAAACTGAACTTTTTACACCTCTATGAGATATTTTTATATACAGTCATCCCTCTATACATTCATGAATATCTTTTCTGTTTTTGCCACTCTTTTTACTGGGAACATCTTGAGGGTTTGTTTGTTTGCTTGTTTGTTTGTTTCTGTTTCATGTCCCTAGTCTTCCCAGGCTCAAACAACCATTCAGATTTGACATCACTTCATGGTTGGGTCCATTCTTTAATTGTGTGGTTCAGTGTTCCATGACGAATATGACACTCTGGCGATGTAAAAGTCCCAGAGTCGGCATTACGGTAGAGTGGCAAGGAACCAGAATAATGGGGGATATGAAAAGCTTAAGCTGGGCACCAATTCTCCTTAAGGTTACAACATTTCTATTTCTACCAAGAGGGCAATTGTGCTGAATCTCATATCCATTTTTCATAAGGGTGTTAACCATCTGGTTCCTCTTGTTTTTCCCTTCTCACTTTTTCACATCTGTTGTTTCTTCATTGTTCTACAAAAGCTTGCATTCCATATTTGATGTTCATTTCCATAAAAATTCCATATTCATAAGAATGCTTAGATTTTACCTGTAGGTCTTCTAAGATAATTACAGTGAAACAGCAGCCAAGGTCACAAGAAAGAGCATATCCAGGTTAGACATGCTCACTGCCACGGAAAACCCTGGCAAGAAATAGCTGCTGGTCATGTTTTGCCTGTCGAGACAATCATTTGAAAGGAGCTCCAGAGCTAGCAGTCTGACACATCCTTCCTGGTTGGGTCATCGAATTAAGTGTGCTTAGCTATTTGTAAAGCTATCTGGAGAGAAAGAGCATGTTAAATTGGAAACAGATGGCTGGAATGACACACATAGCCCTGGAATTCACAGTGCAGTACAGCAGAGTTCAATCAGGTGCTTGACATCCTGACAATCTTGTCTCTATAGGAATAAAAAAGAAAACACCTGGAGACCCTGGGTTTGGTGGCGGTAAGTTCACAGTTGGGGCCATTTGCTTTCTGATTTGCTTAGACTGGTTGCCCTCTGTTTTCCTTTAAATGAACCTTTCCAGCTATGATCTTTTTCCATCTGTCATCCTCACTACCCATCTCTCACCTCCACCTTGTCCCTCCATCCCTGCCCCCACCCCACCACCAAACTATTTAAGTTAAAATCAAAACTCTGTGTAGCAGGTTAGAGAAGATGTGAAAATTCTCACTGTCCTCTCCCCCAGATGCTGGAGTTTCTTCACATTCTCTGTGATTACCAATTAGTAATTACTACTATGTTTAAGATAAAACATTTCAATTACAATTTTATAGAGGCTATGTTTATAGTTTGACTATAAAGCCAGTCAAGAGGCAATCTGGCAAGTAAAAATCAGTAGTTTTGATTTCTGTAAACAGCATCTTAAAATGTATTTAGTATCAGAATGAATATACAAATATGCAAAGCAAATTATATTGAACAATTTATTTAGAAACTAGCATGTCCCTCTAATTTTACTGTTACTCCAGCTATACTGAAAGCATTAATATGAGAAAGTGTAAGTGCACCTGGACATTTTGTCAGGTAGGAGGCAGTATGATATCTTAAAAATAACAGTCAGGGAGTCTTGTGTTTAATTTTGGCTTTGCCATTAACTTGCACTTTTCATTTTATTTTTCAAGAAGATGGGGCTGGGCCGGCCTGGTGGCGCACTGCTACAGTGCGCCGCTTGGGAAGCGCAGCGGCGCTCCTGCCGAGGATTCGGATCCCACATACAGACCAGCCGCTCACTGGCTGAGCGAGGTGCG
>NW_007729487.1:179658-207535 GCF_000696425.1 Galeopterus variegatus
CAAAAAAAAAAAAAAAAAAAAAAAAAAAAAAAAAAAAAAAAGAAGATGGGAAGATTTAAACGAGGTGGTCATTAAAATCCTGGCTGGATTTAAGAGAGCATAGTGGCCTCAAGTTAATGAAGGAAGGAGGAGCTATGTAAAAATTTGGTTTAGTTCTAGGTTGGGGAGGACCTTACAAAAGTTGTTAACCCAAAGAAGGGAGGTGTCATCAAAAAGGTAAGATATTGAAAGGTATTAGAATGAAAAACAGTAGGGCCTTTGTTGAGCTGTCACAATAAATAACTCAAGTTTAAAAAAGAATGAATAAAATATCCAGGGACAAATTTCAATTAAAAGATAAAGTGTGAAAAGAGGAAGATATAACAATAGAGACTAGAAAAATCTCTAAAAGAGTTTTCAAGTGGACAAAAAATAATCTTTGAGACAATCAGAATAAAAAGGCATTTGCTTATGATTTGTTGATAGCAACATGTCATTTATTAACAGTGTGTCTCTCAATATCAGGGTTCTTAACCTTAGCACTATCGACATTTTGAACAGAGTATTTGTTTATTGTTGGGGGTTTGGTCATGTGCATTGTAGGATGTTTAACAGCATCCTTATCTCTACCCACTAGATGCTGATAACATCCACACCCCAGTCATAAAAATAAAAAAGTCTCCAGACATTGCCAAAAGTGCCCCCAGTTGAGAACTGCTGCCCTTAAATGAATTAATTGTTTTTGAGAGGTTATATAGACTAATCATTTAAAACTTGGGCTCTGGAGATTGCATTGTAGATATGAATTTGAGTTCAGTTCTGTTACCTTATTCATTGTGTGACTTGAGCAAATTAATAAATAAGTACTGTACAAATTACTACCTAAGCTTCACTTTCTTCATTTGTAAAATGGGACTATTAAGAATATCTATCTCCTAGGGTTATTATGCAGATTAAATGAGACAACACATTTGAAACATTTAGTGTAGTGTTTGGCACATGGCAGCTACTCAACAAATGCTAGAAATTGTTCGATTATTTAATAATTAAAAAGGAAACAAAGTAAGAGGAGATGAACAAAGTTATTTCTGAAAGTAGACTTGGACATTAGGGAGTCATTCTGCAGTTAGAGGCATTGGTCTGATAAATCAGTCAGTCAATAAATATTGTTTGGTCACCTACTTGGTGCCAAGTACCATTCTAATGTTGAGTATATAGACATGAGCAAGACATACCAAGATTCTGCCTTAAAGATCTTATGTATTAATGGGAAAGACAGAAAGCTAATAGAAGTGACTTAAATCTAGTGTGGTAGAGCAGACCTGCAAGCTGTCCATCAAAGTTCATTCTCATCTTCTACCATAACTGGTCACATGACTGCCCAACTACACTAAATTTCTAAATTTTAATACACTAAATACTGTAGTGGCCATTTGAGTAAGTTCTTTCCAATGGTTCATGAACAGAAGTGAACTGTGCCACTTCCAGGCCTAGCCCATAAAACCTTCATATTGTTTTTAATGCTTTTAAAAAAATTTTAATATTTAATTGTATTTGTGGGGTACAGTGTGTTGTTTCAATACATGCATATACTGTACAATGATTCACTTAGAATAGATTGCAAAGTTTTATATCTGTGAATCCACTATTTCCCCTCCACCTACCTCCCCTTCCCTACTGGTCTCTGGTAACCATTATTCTACTCTCTAGTTCTAATAGAAATGCTTTTGTTGTTGTTTTATTGTTGTTATATTCCACATATGAGTGAGATCATATGATATTTCTCTTTCTGTGCCTGGCTTACTTCACTTAACATGATGGTATCCAGTTCCATCCACGTTGCTGCATATAACAGTAATTCATTTTTTAATAGCCTAATAGTATTCCATTATGTATATATACCACAGTTTTTTGATTCATTCATCCATTGGTGGGCACTTAGGTTGATTCCATCTCTTGGCTATTTTGGACAGTATTCTAATAAACATGGGAGTGCATGCGTCTCTTTGATATATTAATTTTATTTGCTTTAGGTACATACCGAGTAGTGGGATTGCTGGGTTATAAGGTAGGCCTATTTGTAGTTATCTGAGAAAACTCCATACTATTTTCCACAATGGCTGTACTGATTTACATTCCCACCAACAATGGAGGAAAGTTCTCTTTTCTCTGCATCCTTGCCAGCATTTGTTAGTTTCTGTCTTATTGATAATAACCATCCTAACTGGGGTGAGATGATGTCTCATTGTGGTTTTAAGTTGCATTTACCTGATGATTAGTGATTTTGAGCATTTTTTATGTGCCTGTCGGCCATTTTATGTCTTCTTTGGAGAATTGTCTGTTCAGGTCCTTTGGCCAATTTTTAGTTGGGTTATTTGTTTTTTGGCTGTTGAGTTGTCTGAGTTCCTTATATAATCTGAATATTAGCCATTGTCTGATGTATAGTTTGCAAACACTTTCTCCCATTCTGCAGGTTGACTCTTCACTTTGTTGATGGTGTTCTTTGCTGTGCAGAAGATTTTTAGTTTGAGTAGTCCCATTTGTGTGTTTTTGCTTTAGTTGCCTGAGCCTTTGTAGTCTTGTTCAAAAAAGCACTATCCACTCCCATTTTGTGTAGCATTTTCCTTATGTTTTCTTGTAGTAGTTTTATAGTTTTAGGTCCTAAATATTGGTCTTCAATCCAATTTCAGTTGATTTTTTTGTATGGCGAAAGACAGGAGTCTAGTTTCAATTTTCTGCATGTGGATATCCAGTTTTCCCAGCACCATTTGCTAAAGAGGCTGTCTTTCCCCATTGAATATTTTGGCCCGTATGTTGAAAATCAGTTGGCTGTAAGTGGATGGGTTTATTTCGGAGCTCTCTATTCTATTCCATTAGTCAATTTGTCTTCTTTATGCCAGTACCATGCTCTTTTGGTTAGTATTGCATTATAGTATATTTTGAAGTCTGGTACTGTGATGTTCCCAACTTCATTCTTTTTTTTAAAGATTGCTGTGGCTATATGGAGTCTTTTGTGGTTCCATACAAATTTTAAGACTTTTTTTTCTATTTCTGTGAAGAATGTCATTGATATTTTGATAGGGATTGCATCGAATATGTACATGCTTTGGGTAATATGGATATTTTGATGATGTTAACTCTTCCAACTCATGAACAGGGAATATATTTCCATTTATTTGTGTCCTCTTTAATTTTTTTCAGCAATGTTTTATAATTTTCATTGTAGAGGTCTTTCATCTTCTTGGTTAAATTTACTCCTAGGTATTTCATTTTATTGGTAGCTATTGTAAATGGTTTTACTTTCTTGATTTCTTCTTTGGTTATTTTGTTATTGGCATACAGGAAGGCTATAGATTTTTGTATGTTGATTTTGTATTCTGAGACTACTGCATTCATTTATTAATTCTAGTAATTTTTGGTGGAGTTTAGGGTTTTCTATGATGGGATCATGTCATCTGCAAATAAGGATAATTTGACTTCCTCCTTTCCAATTTGGATGCCCTTTATTGCTTTCTCTTTCCTTACTGTGCTGACTAGAATTTCCAGTACTGTGTTGAATCAGAGTGGGGAAAGTGGGCATACTTGTCTTGTTCCAGATCATAGAGGAAAATCATTTGACATTTGTTTTTTCAGTATGACAATAGCTGTGGTTTTGTCATATATGTGTTGGGGTACATTCCTTCTATACCTAATTTGTTGAGTGTTTTTATCATGAAGGAGTTGCATTTTATCACATGCTTTTCCTGCATCTATCAAAATGATTATATGATTTTTTCCTTTGTTCTGTTAATGAGATGTATTACATTTATTGATTTGCATATGTTGAATCATTCTTGCATCCTTAGAATGATTCCCACTGACCTTTGGGTGATTACTTCCTCTCATCAGCTACTTCCCTTCCCTTTTATGTGGGCTCAGGGGAAGTTTGCAAGTAGCTTTGCTGGCCTGGCAGATGGGATGGTACACTTCAAAGTGGTATTTTTTTCCTTATTGCCAGTGGTCATTGTACCCCTCTCCCGTGCACACACCAAGTAGCCACGTGTAAATGGTGCTGCTGTGGCATTGCCATCTCCAGGTAGCTTATCCTTGTGCTGGTAGCTGTTCTTTGTGCTGTGCCATGCCAGCCTAGGGAAGGATGGGGCTTGGACTGAGCAGGATAATTTCTCCTCCCATTCACTGCAGTCTTCCACATCTTCATGGAATATGTGGATCTCTCCTGTTCCTCCAGGTTCTAGTGACTTCAGGATGGCAGGTTTTGTGTTTTAGTAGTTGTAAGTTCTGTTGTTGGGGGGTAGCTATGCCCGGGATTGTCTATTCCAACATCTTGGTGATGTCACTCTACTGTTTAATTTTTTCTTGGGGGCTCTAAGGTCACAATAATGATCAGAGTGACAAGAGAAATCTTGGCATTTGTGTATTAAAATTGGCAGATTTGATGTCAGCCTTGGTTGCCAAGTGACTGTGTGGAGAAAACCCTCCGGCCCTGGCTGCAACCTGTAAGGTTAGTCTGGATCATTTGCTGAAATAGAAATAAAATTTCATTGTGTTTGAGCCACTGAATTTGAGTTTTTTGCTAAGAAATACCAAATGAACACAGGTGATCTGAAAAGGTTTTTTGAGGAAAAAACATTTGAGATGAAATCTGACAGAAGAAAAAAAGGCATCCTGTGCAATCTAGAAGACTGTTTCTTAGGGTGAAAAATAGCAAGAGCAACTGTGTTGTCTTTGACAAGTGACTAGAGATTAACATTGCAGTCCCTACAATATAGAGGGTCCATGCTGGTGAGTGAATACAACTACAAATGGCATTAAGACAAAATGCAAATTTGGCCTCTGGATGAACCTGGTTTATAAAGTATTCCATGACAACTGGAAGGACTTCTTTCTCTTTTCCAAGAGAAACAATTGGGTCCATTTTGCCTAAATCATTTTTGGAAATCTGGCATTTCAATTAACATAGACATCCACAGCAGTTATATATCCTTTAGATAAAAAATTCAATTGAATTTAAGTTGGATAAAGATTAACAAGGATCTTTTCTGATTCATCTGACAAATATTAAAAGAGAATATATTTTTCAAGTTTCTTTGACAAAACGATGAACAATACGAACTCTGGAGAGGCCTTAAGTGTCCTGGTAGTGATATATTGTTTGGTCTTCATAGACCTTACTTTGTGGTTAGTGTCTGAGGGTGAGATCTTTAGTTCTTTCTGAGCTATATTATTCTATATATGACTATTTTAAAATTATCTGGAGATCACAAAAAGGTAGAACTCATCCATGTTCAGTACATTATGGAAACAACAAATATTCTTCTGTTCTTTTATTTAATGAAAATTGTATAGATATTCTGCAATAATTTTAATGTTAAATTTAATGTACATAGATTAAATGAAATTGACACAAGTTATGAAGAAACAATATTACATATACAAAATCAATATATGAAAATCAGTAGCGTTTTTTTACTCAACAATGAACTAGAAGAAAGAGAAATCAAGAAAGCAAGCCCATTTGCAATAGTCACCTAAATAAATAAATAAATAAATAAATAAAATACCAAGGAATAAATTTAATCAGGGAGGTGAAAGATCTCTACAATAAAAACTACAAATCACTGCTGAAAGAAATTAAAGAGGACACCAAAGTTGGAATAACATTCCTTGTTCATGGGTTGGACGAATCAACATAGTGAAAATATCCGTACTTCCCCAAATCATCTCCAGATTCAATGCAGTCCCCATAAAAATACCAATAAAATTCTTCACAGAAGTAGAAAAAACAATTCTAACATTCATATGGAACAACGAAAGACCCTTGATAGATGAAGCAATCCTGAGCAATAAATAAATAAATTAATTAAATAAAGCTGGAGGCATTACACTTCCTGACTTCAAATTATATTGCAAAGCTATGGTAACAAAACAGCATGGTACTGGCATAAAAACAGACACTCAGACCAATGGAACAGAATAGAAAACCCAGAAATTAACCCATGCATTAACAGCCAACTGATCTTCAACAAGGGCACCAAGAACATACAATGAGGAAAAGAGAGCCTCTTCAATAAATGGTGCTGGGAAAACTGGATATCCATATGTAGAAGAATAAAACTAGATCCATACCTCTCAACGTAAACCAAAATCAACTCAAAATGGATTAAGGACTTAAATTAAGACCTGAAATTTTAAAACTCCTTGAAGAAAACAAAGGAGAAATACTTCAGGGAGTAGGGCTTGGCAAAGACTTTATGAATAAGACCACAAAAGAACAAACAACAAAAGAAAATAAACAAACAAATGGAATCATATCAAATTAAAAAACTTCTGCATAGCAAAAGAAGCAATTAACAGAGTGAAAAGACAATGTACAGAATGGGAGAAAATACTTGCAAACTATAAATCCAACAAGGGATTAATATCCAGAATATACAAGGAACTTAAACAACTTCACAGTGAAAAAACAAATAACCCAATTAAAAATGGGCAAAGTTGCTGGATATCTCTCAAAGGAGGACAACAAATGGCCAACAGGTGTATGAAAAAGTGCTCAACATCACTAATCATCAGAGAAATGCAAATAAAAACCACTTTAAGATATCATCTCACCCCAGTTAGACTGGCTATTATAAAGAAGACAGAGAATAAAAAATACTTGTGAGGATGAGGAGAAAGGGGAACTCTTCTGCACTGTTGGTGGGACTGTAGATTAGAACAGCCATTATGGAGAACAGTATGGAGGTTCCATAAACAACTGCAGATAGAACTACCATATGAGCCAGCAATTCCACTACTGGGTATACATCAGGAGGAACGGATATCATCATGTTAAAGGGATACCTGCAGGTCTATGTTTATCACAGCTCTATTTACAATAGCCAGGCTATGGAAACAACCTAAATGTCCATTAATGGATGACTGGATAAGGAAAATTGGTGTATATACACAATGGAATACTACTCAGCCATAAAAAGGAATTAAATTCTGCCATTCTTATTGTCATGGTTGAGCTTGAAGAAAATTACGTTAAGTGAAACAATCCAGGTGTAGAAAGAGAAATACCACATGTCCTCACTCATAAGTAGGAGCTGAATTAATAAATAAACAAATAAATGATAAAGAAAGAGAGTGAAAGGAAGAAACAATAATAACAATAATACATTAAACCTTTCAAAGGGGAGAACAGAACTGCAGTTACTAGAAGTGGAAAGGGGGAGGGGGAGAGTGAGGGGAGTTAATGACAAATTAATGAGAGATTGGTAATGGACACAAAGAGTGAATATGTATTAGAATGATGAATAGTCTGACTATCCTGATTTGACCATCACATACCATACACAACTATTTATAGTCAACTTTGTACCTCACAAATATTTATAATCAATTATGCTTTAATAAAAAAAGAAAGAAAGAGAGAAAGAAAAAGAAAAGAAACAATATGACTATATGCCGGCCTCTAAAATCTAGTGTAATTTTCCCTCAAATTCCATTTGACTCAGTATGAACCCTTTGGTATTCCTATTGTAGAAAAGATTCATTCTCCCAGTGCCGTGTAAATAAACAGGATTTGGTTTTGATTTGCATTTCCCTGATAATTAGTGACGTTGGGCACTTTTTCATGTACCTCTTGACCATTTTTATGTCTTTCTTTGAAAAATGTCTATTCAGCTCCTTTACCCATTTTCTAATTGCATTATTTGTTTTCTTACCATGAAGTTGTTTGAGTACCTTGTATATATTCTGGTTATTAATCCTTTGTCAGATGTATGGTTTGCAAATATTTTCTCCCATTCTGTAGGTTGTCTTTTCACTCTATTAATTGTTTCTGTTGCTGTGCAGAAGCTTTTTAGTTTGATATAATCCCATTTAGTTTTTCTTTTGTTGTTTTTGCTTTTAGGGTCCTATTCATAAAGTCTTTGCCCAGTCCTACATCCTGAAGTGTTTCCCTTATGTTTTCTTTCAGGAGTTTTAAAGTTTCAGTCTTATAGTTAAGTCTTTAATCCATTTTGAGTTGATTTTGGTATATGGCATGAGGTATGGATCTAGTTTCATTCATCTACACATTGATATCTAGTTTTCCCAGAAAGATTTACTGAAGAGACTTTCTTTTCCCCAATGTATCTTCTTGGTGCCTTTGTCAAAGATATTTGGCTGTAGTAAGTACCTGGGATGATTTCGCTCCAGCTAGACTGGTTATTATAAAAAAGACTGGGAATAACAAATGCTGGTGAAGATGTAGAGAAAAGGAAACTCTTCTACACTGTTGGTGGGACTATAAATTAGCACAGCCACTATGGAAAAGAGTATGCAGGTTTCTCAAACAACTACAGATAGACCTACCATATGATCCAGCAATCTCACTATTGGGTACATATCCAAAGGAATAGAAATCATCATGTTGAAGGGATACCTGCCCTCCCATGTTCATTGCAGCTTTATTTACAATAGCCATAATATAGAACCAACCTAAATGTCCATCAATGGATGATTAGATAAGGAAAATGTGGTATATATAACAATGAAATGCTGTATTCTTAGTGCCTAGGGCACAGCTCCTATTTCATGATGGGCATGGAACAAATATTTGTTGAAAGGAAGCTGATAGAATAATGAACCCCATTGTGATATAGAAGAGAGTGGCAAAATAGGCTGATAACACATGGTCATCTTGGTTATCTCCTAAGACTTTTGGGGGATTTGATTTTTCGTTTTGAATTTAATTACATGTTACTGAAGATCTATTGCTTCCTTAGAGAAGAATCAGGCAAACATTTCCTTTCAAAATGTTCTGTCCCAGGATTGCATTTTCAGTATCTAAATATTCTCTGCCTATTTTTCAAGACGTATTCTAAAGAAGCACAGACCCTTCCGATGGGAGTCTGCAATAAGAGCAAATCAATCCAAAGTAAGTGTAATGGTCCCATTTCCTGCTCCCTGTATTTCTCTCTCATGGGTATTGAGTTCATAGTAAGTGGAAGTGAAGATGGATATTTGATAGATGTTTGGACTCCAGGACACTTTTCACTCATTAAATCTTTCATATCTGCTAATTCTAGAGCTTCTAGAAACCAAGCATTATTCCAGTATATATCCATAGGCACCTTCTAAACCACTTTAGTCTGTCATTCTAACTCATCTGTATTTTTGAAAGTCATTTTTTTTTGCTGCAGAATATTTACTGTTGTGGTTCGAAATGAGTCTATATTTTGTTTCTGCACAGTGCTGAAGATGGCAGTGGTAATGTATCAATCTGATGGCATTTGCCAGGACATCGGGAAGGTCAAAACTAAGTTCTTTCAAGTGAGTTATAAGATGAAGCAGAAAGAAATCAACTTAAAACATTCCTTAAAGTTACAAGCCAAATGATGCAGATGTATATAGTGAAGATGTGAATAAAGTGAATTGTCTCTCTTTCCTCGGACCTTGACTTACCTTAATATATCCACCTCTGTGCCTCAGATAGGAAAGCAAACTCCCTTTCAGCACCTTTCCAAACTAAGCTTCCAATTAGTGGCTGGCACTAGTTATGTCTTGTTGAATGAAGGCGTTTTGGATTTTGATTCTGATGATTCATCTAAAGTTTATGAAAAGTACATGTAGATAGTTTAATGGTATATTTTGGAACACTAGATTTTAAAGCCTATTTAGGTCACTGATCATGGCTAAGCTTTGTTATATAAATTCCAGAGGAACTTCTGAGATCAAAGGAAAAAGACCCATCTCTTTCTGTAGTAAGCATGCAGATTTGTTTTCTGCAGACTCTAGCATTACTTTTTGGGGTTTATAAATAGCTCTATTTCTTTCTTTCTTTTTTTTTCATAAAGTACCCTGCATGATGCCATGCAATGCTAAGAGAGAGGAGGCAAAAATGTAAACTGTTTTTCCTCTGCTGTTACTCAGCAATAATCAACAACACAGAAAACCAACTTCTGTGACCAAATGTGTGGGATTCTCCCGTGCCCACACACACACACACCACACCAAGCAAGCCATTTTCTAGTGGGAACCAGCTGGGTTCTCTTTAATTTAATTCTGACTCTATGTACCTGGAGGTAGTGTCAGATCCCACAGTGGGGCTCAATCCAATTACCCCCCAATTCAGATGCCAGATGGAAGCCTCAGGTTATTTTATCTGAACTTCTGAAAGACTGGATGTAAATTGGGATTCCCACAACCTCCTTCTCTGTCTTTGGGTTTGATTAATTTGCTTGAGCAGCTCACAGAGCTCAAGCAGACACTTCCATTTACTGGTTTATTATAAAGGATGTTACAAAGGATACAGATGAAGGGATGCACAGGGAGAGGTGTGGGGGAAGGGGAGCAGAGCTTCCACGCCCTCCTTGGGCAGCATCCTCCAGGAACCTGCATGTGTTCAGCTCTCAGGAAGCTCCTTGAACCCTGTGCTCTTGGGTTCTATGGAAGCTTCATTACATAGGTGTGATTGAAGCGTGGATCACCACGTAGAAATGTGGTTGGACAAAAAAGGCAGGATGTAGCACTAATGGACTGGGCGAGGAAACCCATCAAGGCCTGTTTGCTCAGGTTCTTCCTGGCCTTTCTGTGCAGCATTTCTTCCTCCTGGGTATGGAGTGGGACACTTTCTGGAATGAGGGTCTTCGAACCTGCAATCAGGTAAGGTAGGCCACAGAATCACTTTATGGAAACTCTAAGACAGAAAGGCGGGAGAAGGTTAGAACAAGCCAGGAACCATGGATGACAACCAAAATATGCACATGATAACATCACAAATATTTTGATATTTATGTTTATATATGAAAATTATATAACATTTCAAACTTGAAAATTTATAGAAATGCTTATTTGAAAAGATAGCAAAATCATTCTTGTAAATTCTTTCAAAATAAATTGACCTTTAGAAAGTCTGGGAATGCTCAGTTTTCTCATATCTGTGATCCATGCAAAGCTGCTTATTTGCTACTTGTGTGTAGATGAGATGATAATATATTTTATCCTAAATAAACAAACAAAGCAAGAGCTCCAGACTATACAGAAGTTGATGCAAGTTGTGAGATATGGAAAAGTGATGAAGACAGTTAAGTGTGGATTTGTTCCATGTTCTCTAGATAAATTATCATTTCATTTGGATGCACCTTACCCCCTCTTCTAGTCCTGGTAATTAATGTGTTAGTTCTACTGAATTCTAAACAAGAGGTGGAAAATAGATGGCTGGAAGGAAATAAGCTGATTCACTTAAACAAGTGTAAAAAAAAGTTAATATCTCAACTAGGACTTCACCCATTTCTCCAGCCTCTGAGCCACAGTATCAATTGCTGTCAGCACTATTCCTGCGGAAAATTGCATTGACAGTGCAATTGGTTCTGCTATATAACTGTAACACAATGAAGCAAAATAGCTCATCCAGGGAACTCAATACTGTGATTACCAGAAGTCCAGACATAATATAAAACTCAGGAAGGGTACTTCAAAACACGTATTTTGGAAATAAAGTGAGACATAATTTGAGAGAATTTGATATTTTTAAGTTTAACATGATGATCAGCTTCTAGTAATATTTTCAAATTGGTTTAGAAAATAAAAGGAAGCAAAAAAAGATTTTGGAATGCCACTTTTTCTTTCACCACGTTAGAACTAGAAAGATTTAATTTCTCCAATGTTTAATGGGCAGTGACCCAGAGCATCTGGAAGCATATGATGCCTTGAAATGAACGTCTTGGTGGATTGCTGCTCCAAAAGCAATCAGGAGCCCTATGTTCTTCTCTGACAATAAATTTAATTTTTGCTTTTCTCAGATAAGATTAAGATAACTAAAGACTAAGATAACTAAACCCTACTGGACAAAGTCATTTGTTCTTAAATAATTACAATTGGTAGCTACATATTCACTAAAATGATGATTCCCTTTATTACAAACAAATAGAAATACAGCTTTCCTCAAATTTTGTCATCTCCTTCTTTACCTCATCTTTTCACCCAGCATCTCAGCTCTTGAGTGACTCTTTTATAACTTGATCTAAATTGCTGCTAGCATAGAGTGTTGATAAATATATAATTAAAATGATATTTTTTCTTTCCTGGAGAAATAAAATCTGCCCATTTGTAATGTCCATATGATTGTTCACAGCAAGACTGTCAAACACACATAAGACATAAGATTTAGATGAGTAGGCATATACATACATTTATACTTCAGTAAAAAAAAAGGACATTATTTCTTTCTCTCCAGATATATGTATTACATTGTATAATCCTTTCAATTAGGTATATTTCTTTTTAATAAATTGTAAGAGGAGAATCCAAGGGGATTATATTAATATACAAAAATAAACATAGTATATTAATATTAGTTTACCTATAAAGCAGTTTTTTGAAATATGAAATTTATTGGTGAAGTTTTTGTTTGTTGGTTTGTTTTTGCTTATCGGTATAATAAACTTATTGAATGAAAAAATAAATTTTTAGGGAATCTGAATTGAGGTCCAAGTTTATCTTTAGTTAAATTTTTATATCACCTATCATGGAAGAAAAGGTGGAATATTAAATATAAACAATTATAAAGGTTACGATTCTCATTTTCACATTCTTAAGCTAGAACAATGGAGTGGGGATGCAATCCTCCACTTAAAATATTTTGAAGGTCATCAAGACAGGCAGAATAGATAATTCCCAGTGTTGAGCCTTCCCAAAGTAACAAATTTAAAACTACTAAAAAGTAAAGACTGCAAAACCTAGCACTTCTGGAACTGGGGGAAGAGGAGGAGAGATCCAAAGATTTCGTGAAGGTGTGAGAGGCACTGGTGAGAGGGTGTAAGGAAGGCTTCTGTTGTTCTGAGCCAGCCTGGTATGGAGGTGGGGACTACCTGTTACATATGGATTGAAGCTGGAAAAACCTGTGGCACCCTTTGTGTAAACCTGCTTGGAGTGTGAGAGGAGGGTTTCAGAGCACACCATACCAGCCCGCAGGCCATAAAGACCACTGGCAGGATTCCCTCAGGCCCACATAGGAAGAGCAAAGTGGCTGGAACCTACTGGAGAAAAGAGCTGCACAGAGGCATTGTGAGGGATACATACACAATCTGCCCCACAGGAAGTGTTTAAAGTGCAGGGGAAAGGCTGCGCCACCAGGGGATCATTGGGCACAGTGTGGCTGCTGTTCTCAGTGGAAATTGGTAAGGGCAATAGAACTGCAGGGGGTTCTAGCTGTAGGAAAGACTCCTTCCCAGGCTGTAATTTCCACACAGCTCATACCTGGAACTGATTAACAATCAATACAAAGATCTTCTACCAGAGAATCAGCAACAAATAGCAGTCTCCTCAAATGCCTAGGCATCAACAAAAAGACATAAAGATCAAGAAAGAACAAAGAAATATGTCACCAACAAATGAAACAAACAAAGCAGAAACAATGGATACAGAGGAACAGCAGATCTATGAAATGTCTGACAGAGAATTTAGAATAATTCTCTTAAGGGTGTTCAGGGAGTCACAAGGAAATACAGATAGAAGATTAAGTAATATCTGGAAAATAACTCAGAAGCAGAATGAGAAACTTGATTGTTGTGTACCTTGAGGTGTTCCTCCTTGGATTGAATTTGACTGGTGACCATTGAGCTTCCTCTATGCTTTCCCATACTTGGGAAATTTTCAGCCATTATTTTCTTGAATATGCTTTCTACATCTTTTCCTTTCCCTCTCCTTCAGGTACTCAATTATGCAGAAGTTATTTTGCTTCTGAGTCAGGGCACTGGGGGCCAAGGGCTCAACCTCACCTGCCTAGCATCTGCAACCAGCCAGCAACAGCCACAGATCCACCAGTGGAAGCACCCTGGGCTCCCAAGTGGGTGCAGTGGAGGGCCAAGGACCTCAACCACGATGACCACTCCGATGTCTGCACCAAGCCCAGCAATGACAACCAAGCCACTGCTAGAAATGCCCTGGGCTCCTGAGCCAGGGCAGTGGAGGCACAAGAGCCTCAGCCACACCCCCCCCAACATCTGCAACCAGCCCAGCAACAACCACTGAGCAACTACCAGAAACACCCTGGGCTCCTGAGCAGGGGTGGTGGGGAGCTGAGGGCTCAGCCACACTCCCTTGACATCTGCATGCAACCCAGCCCACTGCTGGATACCCCCTGGTCTCCCCTGCCAAAATGAGGAGGGGCCACAGGCCTTAACCATGCCCCCCTCCACCCTCCTCCTCCCACCCTATTTCTCTCCCCCTTCCTTTCTCCCCATCCCCCACACCTGCTTTGCAACATCTTAGAATATAAAAAGTAAATAAATAAATAAATAAAAATCAGTATTAATCTCTACTATAGATCAACTTGACCTAATAGGCATTTACAGAACATTTCATTCAACAGCTAGACTACATGTTTTTCAGCAGCACATGGAACATTCTCTAGAATAGGCCATATGTTAAGACACAAAACAAGTTCCAACAAATTGAAAAAAATGAAAATCATATCAACTATCTTACCCAAACACAGTAGCATAAATCTAGAAGCCAACACCAAATGGGACACTAGGAACTGTACAAATCCATGGAAATTAAACAATATTTTCCTAAACAATGAATGTGTCAAAGAAGAAATGAAGTAGAAAATTTAAAAAATCCTGGAGACAAATGAAAATTCAACATACCAGGACCTATGGAATACAGAGAGAAAGCATTTCTTTCTTTCTTTTTTTTCCCTTGACTGATAAGGGGATCACAACCCTCACTACGCTGTGGTCTGCACCACGCTCAGCCAGTGAGCGCACCAGTTGTCCCTATATAGGATCCGAACCCACGGCCTTGGCGCCACCAGCACCGCACTCTCCTGAGTGAGCCATGGGACTGGCCCCAGAGAAAGCATTTCTAAGAGAAGTTTATAAATGCCTACATCAAAAAAAGAAGAAAGATTTCAAATAATCAACCTTACATTACACCACAAGGAGCTAAAAAAACATGAAAAAATCAAACCCCAAATCAGTAGAAGGAGAGAAATAATAAAGATTAGAGCAGAAATAAATGAATCAGAGATTGAAAAACAATACAAAAAATTGATGAAACAAACAGTTGTTTTTTTGGAAAGATAAAAGAAAATCGATAAAACTTTAGCAGACTAATGAAGAAAAAAGAGAGAAGACGCAAATAAATAAAATCGGAAATGAAAAAGGGAATATTACAACTGATACCACAGAAATACAAAGAATCCTAAGAAACTACTATAAACGACTATATAGGAACAAACTGGTAAACCTAGAAGAAATTGATAAATTCCTGCACATACAGAACTTACCAGTGTCAAACCATGAAGAACTATAAAATCTAAATAGACCAGTAATGAATAAAGAGATTGAAGCAATAATAAATAGTCTTCCAACAAAGAAAACCCCCAGACCAGATGGCTTCACTGCTAAATTCTACCAAACATGCAAAGAAGAACTAATACAATTCTTCTCAAACTCTTCCAAAAAAATAAATAAATAAAGAAGAGCAAATACTTCTAAACTTATTCTACAAGGCCAGCATTCCCTCATACACAAACTGGAAAAAGACACAACAAAAAAAGAACACTACAGACCAATATCTCTAATGAACACAGATGCAAAGATCCTCAACAAAATACTAGCAAGAAGAATTGTGCGACACATCAAAAAGATCATTGATATGGATTGAATTATGTCCCCTAAAGTTTATGTAATTGAAGCTTGATCCCCACTGTGATGGTTAAGAGGATCCGAAATCCTATTACAGTAATTGAAAGGTGGGTCCTTGAAGAGGTGATTAAGTTGATGGTTTAATGGTGGTCATGGGCAAGATTAGGAGGGCTCGAAAAGAAGAGCACATGAGGAGCTCTCTATCTCTGCTTCCTCCATCTCACAATGTGATGCCCTCTGTCACTGAAGCCACCACAAAGGAAAACCTTCACCAAATGTGTTCCCTGGACTTTGGACTTCCCAGCCTCTGAAACTGTAAGCAATATGTATTGTTTCTTAATAAATTTCCCAGTTCCAGGTATTTTGTTATAAGCAACAAAAATGGACTAATACAATCATACACCATGATCAAGTGGGATTCATCTCAGGGATGGCTCAAAATATGCAAATCTATAAACATGATAACATTACATAAACAAAACAAAGGAAAAAACCTATGTGAAACCTATCATTTCAATAGATGCAGAAAAAGCATGTGACAAAATTCAACATACTTTCATGATAAAAACACTCAAAAATTAGGTATAGAAGGAATGTACGTCAACACAGTAAAGTCCATATATGACAAACCCACAGTTAATGTCATACTGAATGAACAAAATTTGGAGGCTTTGTCTTTAAGATGTGAAACAAGATAAAGATGCCCACTTTCCCTATTGTTATTCAACATAGTACTAGAAGTTCTAGCCAGTGCAATAAGGCAAGAGAGAGTAATAAAAGGTGTTCAAATTGGAAAGAGGAAAGTCAAACTATCCCTATTTGCAGATGACATAATCCTATATAGAAAACCCTACAGGGGCTGGCCCGGTGGCGCACTGCTACAGTGCGCCACTTGGGAGCACGGCGGCGCTCCCGCCGAGGGTTCGGATCCCACATACAGACAGGTTCCCGCTCACTGGCTGAGCGAGGTGCGGGCGCAACGCCGAGGGTTGCGATCCCGTGCCGGTCCCGGTCCGGTACGGGCGCAACACTGAGGGTTGCGATCCGTTGCCGGAATGAAAAAAGACAAAAAGGAAAAAAAAAAAAAAAAAAGAAAAGAAAACCCTACAGACTTCACTGAAAAATTACTAGAACTAATTAATGAATTCAGTAAAGTGGCAGGATACAAAATCAACACACAGAAATCAGTAACTTTCCTATTCACCAACAATGAAATAGCAGAAGAAGAAATCAAGAAAGTAATCCCATTCACGATAGCTACCAAAAAAAGAAATACGTAGGAGAAAATTTAACCAAGGAAGTGAAAGATATCTACAATGAAAACTATAAAACATTGCTGAAAAAAGTAAAGAGGACACAAACAAATGGAAATATATTCCTTATTCATGAGTTGGCAGAGTTAACATAATCAAAATGTCTATATTACCCAAAGAAATCTACAGATTCAATGCAATCTCCATCAAAATATCAATGACAGTTTTCACAGGAACAGAAAAAAAAATGATCTTCAAATTTGTATGAAACCACAAAAGACCTTGTGTGGCTAAAGTAATCTTGAAAAAAAGAGCAAAGTTGTCGTCATAACACTTCCTGACTTCAAAGTATAGAAGCTATAGTAACCCAAACAGCATGGAACTGGCATAAAAAAAGGCAAATTGACCAATGGAATAGAATAGAATAGAGAGCCCTGAAATAAAACCATGCAATTACAGCCAGCTGATTTTGATAAAGGTGCCAAAAATAAACAATAGAAAAAGGTCAGCCTTTTCAACAAATGGTTGAGGGAATCTGGATATCCACATGCTGAAGATTGAAACAAGGTGCCTATCTCTTACTATACACAAAAATTAACTCAGAAGGAATCAAAGACATATATTTAAGACCTGGAACTCTGAAACTACTAGAAGAAAACATAGGAGAAATGCTACATGAAATGAGTGAGCAGTGCTTTTTGAGCCGGACTACAAAGGCACAGGCAACTAAAGCAAAAAGGCGTAAATGGGACTACATCAAACTATAAAGCTTTTGCAAAGCAAGGGACCCCATCAATAAAGTGAAGAGATAACCTATAGAATGGGAGGAATTATTTGCAAACTACGTATTAGACAAAGGGCTAATATCCAGAATATATAAGAAACTTAAATGATTCAACAGCAGAAAACCAAATAACCCAATTAAAAAATGGGTAAAGTACCTACAGACATTTCTCAAAAGAAGACATAGAAATGGCCAACAAGCACTGAAAAATGCTTAAATCACTAATCATCTGGGAAATGCAAACTAGAACCACAATGAGATGTCATCTCACTCCAGTTAGATTGGCTGTTATCAACAAGACAAAAGATAACAAATGCTGGTGAGGATGTGGCAAAGGAGGAACTCTCCTACACTGCTGGTGGGAATGCAAAGTGGTGCAGCCACTTGTGGAAAACAGTATGGAGCTTCCTTAGACAACTAAAGACAGATCTACACTCTCATCTTCATCGTAGCACTAGTCACAATAAGATCACAAGAGATGTAATCAACTAAATGTCCGTCAACGGATGAATGAATGAAAAAACTGTGGTATGTATACACAATGGAATACTACTCAGCTATTAAAAAAATGATATCCTGTCATTTGCTGCAACATGGAGGGAACTGGAAACCATAATGTTAAGTGAAGTGAGTCAGGCACAGAAAGACAAATACATGATAGCACTCATAATATGGAATCTTTTTTTTTTTTTAAAAAGTGGTTCTTATAGAAGTAGAGAGTAGAATAATGGTTACCAGAGGCCAGTAGTAGGGGGGATGGGGGTGAGGGTGGGAGAGGAAAAGTGATGGACTAATGGGTACGAAACTGTGCTGTGTACCCTAAGTGAATCACTGTGCAGTATATGCATGTATTGAAACAACATACTGCATCCCAAAAATATGTGCAAGTAAATGTTAAAATATTTTGAATAAAAAAAAATTGGAACTGAAATAGTTGCATTGAGGTGTATTACGCTACATCACAATTTCAGAAACTTAAATCTTGATCTAGTTTCTATCATTATAGAGGCCAGTTTATCTGCTACCGGTTCATTTCTTTGCTTGAAGATTTTTATTGTCTGTGATTTTACTGCTCAAATACAGGCTTTTCTGACAACTAAAGGTTATGACTGAAAGAAATATAACCTTTTATTTTTCTCTCTGTCACAGGCCATTTAAGGTTCTCCTATTTTAAAAAACACCAGCAAATCCTGCTCCTGTATTCTTATACAACCCTCTCCTATTTTCCTAAATGCTCGAGTGCTAAATTCCAATCACCTGGAAACTGCATACTCTATAAAAGTCAAAAATATTCAGTTCTTCCCCTAAAGTAAGACAGCCTTTATTTTAAACAATTTTTTGCATTCTTCTTCATATTGCAGAGATTTACTATTCAAAGAAATTAATAGCCAAATGTGGGGAAAAGGACTCATATTTACTGAAAGTTTACTATATGTTAGTATTTTACATGCTATTATAGTTCATTATTTCAATGGTCATGTAAGATGAAACTCAGAAAATTCAAGTAATTGTGAAACTTATGATTAGTTGTGCTGATTTGTCAACTTGATAAGTCTGCTTGACTCTAAAACCCATGATTTGAAGTAGCATAAAGCCTGTAGCTTATAAAAGAAAAGAACCATTGATGCTTGAAAAAATGGATTTAATAGAATTGAGAAATACATATCCTGATTTTGAGTTTATATGTAGAGTCTAAAAAATGACTCAAAAATTGACTTGCATCTTTGTTTTTGAGGTTCACAGAGCAGTGTTTCTCAACCTTTTTTGTCTTTTTTCATTTTTACTTCCCTAAGGAGATTATTTAGATATCCCCCTGCTATTAATTCCCCATCCCATGAAATTTTATTACCTCAGATATACTTTATATCCTTTTATGTACTGTGACTCTTTGGAGGTCCACAAAGCATTGTAATAACACTTTTCATCCTCTTGGGGGGAATATTGCCCCCTATGAGATGGCATGATATAGACTACTGCTACAATATCTTACCCCTCACCCCTACCTCACTACTAGTTATTTAGAGGAGCAGGTTGAGTGTAGCAAGCACAGCTTTGCACTTGGACAAATCCTTCCTGGATTCTAGTTCTAGCACTTGTTCCTTAAGAGAACTAGGGCAAGTAACATAATCTCTCTGAGCCCCAGTTTGCACTTCAGGAAAATGGCGTGATAATTCCTAATTCATAAAGTTGTGAGACTCAAAAGCAAACAAACAAACAAACTATATATATATATATATATATATACATACATACATACATACACACACACACACACACACACACACACATATACATATATATACTCACACACACACATACAATTAAAACTGACTATACTGGGCTCCATGACTTTATTTTCCCAATAAGAAAACGACAATAGGTCAGAGTGGCTGGAATCTTGTCAAGGAGGAGAAAGGGCTGTAAGATGTGGTGTAAGCAGGGCATATAAGGCCTGTTTTTGAAGTTTACACTAAATGTAATAAGGAACTGTGGTAGAAATCTATTTGGAAAGAAAAAACTCATATACCATACTGCCTCCCTGCACATGTGACCCCACCTCAGAGTTCTCAAGAAGTTTTATCTCATTTTCTTCTCTTCCATGGAGACATTACTAGACTTTGCATTTTCTGAGACTAGTACTAGGAGCATCAGCCTAGAATGTGGAAAACATAGGATCTGGTACAAACTCTGAACTACCTAGACAAGTGGTTTTCTCTCTGTAAAATGAGAGGGCTCATTCCTAAGTTTCAATTTAGGCTTTATAGTCTGTCCTCTTTTAACACCATATAAGGTCCTCACAGGGACTTAAAAGAATTAATCACATTTAAAAATGTTGTTGGCACTTTTAATCTCAGTGCTAAAAATTTTGTAACCGTGTTTTTTCTCTTCACACATCCTTGAGGACCTGAATATTAAGAATTAAGAAACACATACAGCCGTAGATGGTACCAGTTGGCCTAATAAGAAATTTTATTTGCACTGGGAACTGTATTCTCTAGTGATTTCCTCAGGATCATTTTTCTAGAAACATACATGAAAGAAACTTCACTATGTCTCTAATTTCATTTTATTTCTATTATAGAGTGGAAACATAAATGATATTAGATAATTGCAGCTTTTCTTTCCCGTGTGCTAAAGTGTTAACAGCGGTCAGGATTTGGTGCACAACAGGAAGAAGCAAAGATTGAAGGAGCAAACAACTTAGTCATTGGAAGGGATTACGCCTACCAGGGAATATTAAAGAGCTTGCTTAGGTACGAAAGCACAGGAAAAACACGGAGATAGTTTAAAGCTCCTCTTGGATTGTAGGCATTATATCCTATGTATATATTTGTGTTTTTATTTATTTGGAATTATTCAGATAAACAAATTGCATGAAGAATACTCTAATGAGCAGCCATGTCTCCACAACCGGTTATCCAAAGGAAACAATACAAACCCAGCTGAAATTCCTCATGTGTCTTTTCCTAATTGCAATCCTCTCTCTTCCCTATGGAAGTGTACACTCTCCTGAATTTGGTATTTATCATCCCCATCCATTTATTTCTTTCCTCTCTTTTTTTGCATATGTATATCTCTCTCAGCAACAAATAGAGTAATTTTACATGCTTTGCATTTATAAGATGGATATCACAATGGATGTATTTTTCTAAAATTTGCCTTATTTCACCAATGTTATATTTATGAGATTCATTTTATTTATTTTTGAATATTTTATTTTGAATGGCTAAGCAATTTTATGTAATATACTCTTTTACATTACATTATGCTATTATTACTTTTATCAATGATTGATTTGATTAGCATTTAGTGGCATATTTTAAGTCATTTTCAAGGTGATAGGCTTTTAAATCTCTTTTGAAATAATTCATACTGAAGTAGAATTCATCTATTTATTTATTTATTGGTAAAATAATATTTAAAATTTCCTAGCCAAGGACCATGCTAAGTGTCAAAAATTCACTGGTGAGCAAAACATTTGTTCCTCTCTTTATGGACCTTACAGCCTAATGGGAAAACAAGTCTTAAATTACACAAATAATCCCACAAATCAATATATGATTAATTCAACAGACATCTACTGATTGCCTTATATGAACTAAAACAGTGAGTCAAACAAATGAAAAATCTCTGACGTTGCGGATGTGACATTCTAATTGGGCTGCTGTGGAAGGGTGGGGCAGACACATACTAACTAAGATAAGCTAAAAGTGAGATAATTAAGAATAAAGTATGCTTAAAGGTGATCTATAATATGGGGTAAATTAAACTGGGGGGGGGGAAGAGGAAGTTAGGCAGTAAAGGAAGGTTGCTGTTTTAGCTATATTGACCACAAAAATTCTCCCTGAGAAGGTCACGTGTGAGTCAATGCATGAAGGAAGTGAGAGAAGGTCAATGACTGAGCAATGTGAACTTGTGTGGGGAGCACCCCAGACAGAGGGGACAGCAAGTACAAAGACCTATGACAGGAGCAGTGATTGTCATTTTCAAAGTCAGTGTGATGAGAATGGCAGTAGGGATGGAGGTCAAAGAGTGAAGAGGAGTGGTAATCCTTTTCTTTTCTTTACTTTTCTTTGCCATTGAAAGTATTGTAAATTTTACTTGGAGTGGTATGTAAAATCTCTGGAAGGTTTTGAGTAGAAAGGTGGCATGATCTAACTTCTATTTAAATAGGATGGCTCTGCAAACTGTATTGAAAATGAATGAAGTGGGCATAAGAGCAGATGCGGGGAGGCCAGTCAAGAGGCTTATGTAATATTCCTGGTGGGGAATCCTGGTGGCTAGTGCAGGGTTGCATCTGTGGAGGTGGGAAGAAGTAGTTGTGTTCTGGATCTATTTTGAAAGTAGAACCTATAAGGTTGCTAGTGGGAGAAAGAAAAGAGTTGAGAATGATTGCACAATTCTTGGTGTGAGCAACTGGAAAAATGGTTTTGCCATTTCTTTAGGTGGGGCACTTGGTTTGAGGCATATTAAGCTTAAATGCTTACTAGGCCATCCAAGATGAAATGTAGAGTAGGCAGCTGGATACAAAAGACTGAGGATTTACTTGTGTATATATTCGACTTGTATTTGTTTACGAGGGTTGTTATAACAAAGTACTACAGACTGGGTGGCTTAAACAACAGAAATTTATTCCCTCACAGTTCCAGAGGCTGGAAGTCTGAGATCAAGGTGTTGACAGGGTTGGTCTCCTCTGAGGCCTCTTTCCTTGGCTTGGAGATGCTGTCTTTTTCCTGTGTCTTTACATGATATTCCCTCTGTGTGTGTGTCTCCTAATCTCCTCTCTAATAAAGATATTAGTCATATTGGATTAGGGCCCACCCCAATGACCTCATTTTAACTTAATTACCCTACCTTTGAAGACCGTGTCTCCAAGTACAGTCACAATTTGAGGTACTGGAGGTTAGGACTTCAACATATGAATTTTGAAGTACACAATTCAGCCCATAACATAGTTCATAGATAGTATTCAGAGCCATGTGACTAATTGAGATGGTCAAGGAAATGTGTTTTAATGAAAAAAGAGAGAAGATCCAGAGACTGAACCCTGGGGCACTCTACCATTAAGTAGTCAGGTAGAACTGGAGAAACCAGTTAAGAATATTGAAAGGCAGCAACCAGTAAGTTGGAAGGAAAATCAGGAAAAGAAAAGGAAGGTGTAAAGAAAATGTAGTAAAGAAAGCAGGGTAGAGAGAGTGATCAACTGTGTAAAGTGTTTCAAATAGGTTGAGTAAGATGAATATTGAGGATAGACCATTGAATTTAACAACATGGGGGCTTCGGCAAACCTTGAAAAGAGCAGTTTTTGTGGAGTTGGCAAAAATCTGATGACTTTCAGATTTCTGATAAGAACATCTAGGTGCATGAAAGGTAACTTGCAGAGGTAGGGAAGACTGAAGGAGAAACAGATTAGTATGGATGGTCAGAAGTTTAGTTTTAGATGTAGTCTATTTAAGATTTTGTGAGACATCCAAGTACTTAAATGGGTTACATATTTTGAGGATCTTTGAGTCTAAAGAGTGTTTTATAGGACTCTGCTAGGCTTACTTTAAAGAAAGCTGAAGCATAAATAGTAGGCATTTTAGGAGCTGGGAAGGTCATTAGGGTACTGAGATCAGGAACCTCAAATCATACCCCACAAGCAACTGTCTCTAAATTAATTTTTCTAAGTAAGGCTATTCTCTCCCATGCAAAGTTTACAAAGAGAAAAGAAAACAATAAACCAAGTTATAATGGTGTTGGAGTATAAGAAAAGACACACTTCTGATGTAAACTTATGTTGTATTAAAGATGATGGAAATTTACTTTCTTGGAAAGTAGATACTTTAGGATAGAAGAAATATCTTGAAAAATCTGGAGATTGACAGCATTTAGTGTTTCCTCCTCCATGTTTTCATGGTACCATGTACAAATCACCACCTGAGCATTTAGCACACTGTACTGTGTTGTAATTATTTATTTACACATCTGTCTACCCCATAAGACTATGAACCCCTTTGGGGAAAGAAATGGGTGTTATTAATCTGCTTGTCATTTTTTGTAAAAATGGTGCTGGGCATATAGCAGGCACTCAATAAACTCATATTGAATGAATCCAATAAGGTAAAAAAAAAAAATGTTGTTTTTCCACTAGACAGAATTAAACTGGACACTATCAGGCATCTGTACTTTCTGTGTTTTTAACAGAGGGTGATGGTGGCTGGTTGACTCTGGGCATCTAATTGCATGCTGGTGTAGCATTGTGGGAATGCCCTCAAATGTACTTGCAGTAGTAATCTTTTGCTGTTATCACACAATGTACCTTCATTCCTAGGAACATTATATAATAGCTGACCTTTTTCAGTACTGTGATATCGTAAAGCTAGAGATAGGTCTCAAAGACCCCTAGAACCCGTTGTCCAGACAGGGTCACAAACCCTCCACACGCAGGTCTATGAGCTAGGTAATAGGAAAAGGTACTGGGAGCCGTGGGTGAAGAAATAATAGGCTTTATTCAGAGCTAGGAGCAGTTGCCCTAGTGGCTTCCCAGAGCGTCTTCAGAAGCTTCGCGTATCAGAGCCGTTAGTCCTTTATACTCAAGCACACAATCCAAAACACCTTCATAGAAGCAGAACCCAAGCCCAGAATGCCAGCAGCAGGGTGGTGAGGTCTCAGCACCAGAAAGTTCCCAGGGTGAGTTGGTGGGAGTGGGCGGAGCCGCACATCAACCACATTAGACAATAACAAGGAACACCTGGGCACACACACACATTTACATCAGATGCTCCGCAAGATTCTGAACATGTGAGCGGCCTTGACCATTTTTTAATATTTTTGCAACAGATACACTCTAGGATATGTGTCTGTCTGAGAATAAATTGTGTATCTGATTTAACCTGAATTCAGGTAGAGGATTGGGCTAGGACATTTTTTCCCTGAATAAAGGAAGAATTATTGACAGGCTCACATGAAAAATTTCCTGTCTCAAATGACCCCATGTAGAGCTAGAGCTAGGGTCTGGAGCTCATGGACCCCTCAAGCCCATTCACAAACCCTTCACACGCAGGTTTATGAACTAAGTAACCGACAAAATGGTCCTTGGAGCCTTGGCTGAAGTAGGAACAGTCTTTATTCAGCACACACACCTCTAAGAGTTAAACAGTCCAAAGAGAAACCTGGAAACTCAACCGCTACAGGCAAAGTCCAAAGAAAAACTGAAACTGAGCACCTGCCAGCCAAGTAAACATGCTCTGTTTTTAGGCAGGAGCTCTGCCAGCCAGCTCTGCTTCATAAACTGAAGAACACACAATAGTAATTAACTAAAAAGACACGTTGATGCACATGCGCACAAACGCCACCCACACACAACTTGTTTACAAAGAAATCTGCTGCTGGACACCCATCCAGACCTGAGCTGAGGGGGCCTGACTAAATTATCCTATTTTCCCCACACCCCACCTGCAAATGAAATCCATGGTTATTTATTATTTGTTGAGCTCAAGCTGTATACTCAGTACTATTAAAAAACAAAACAAAATAAAAAACAAAAACAAGAAAACAAACAAAACTACAAAACAAACCATGGGGGACTACATGGTCCATGCCTCAGGGCTTAACAATCCATGCCAGGCACAGCATGCAGTTCATATATGACCACAGTAGAAAAACTGATTGCATCGCAGAAACATCAGGCTCTTAGAGATTATTACTTTTTACGATTACAAAGGACTTACACAAGATATTTTGACTGAAAAATTTTATCAAAATGAAAAATTTTCAGGAGAAATATTTGAAGGGAAAAGAAATGGTCAAATCACTGATTGGTAGTTTGACTTGATCCTAGGGTGAACTGAAGTGCTTACCTCTGTGAAGAAAATACTGATGAGGAAACAATTGATTAAAGCAAAATAAAGAAGCACATATCCATAGATTAATTTTAGATTACAACAATTTAATATATTTCTTAATGTACCCTCTGGGGCCTTGAGGCATGGATTTGGGGGAAGCCAAACCCAGCCATAACCAGGTAAAGAGTACACCAAAACACCATTTTCTTGGGGGTAGCCCACTACAGCCACCACAATTGCTGTGGCAGCCACAAAAGCAGCCAGTCTCTATAGCAGCAGTCACAGCCACCGTGCAGATGGCCCACCAGACTCAACTGCGTGACACAAGAGAGTTAGAGACAAAAAAAAAGAGGAGGTGCTCTCTCTCCACAAAACACACTCCAGAGTGATAGAAGAAGCATCTGCTTTATGATAAAAGGAGAGAACTTGATCACACCTGTCTCAGTGCTGGACAGATCATCTAGGCAACAAATCAACAGGGGGACAGTTCATCTATCAGATGGAGAGAACAAATGTGTGGTTATTAGAGGGGGGATGGGGAGGAGGAAGGGGACAGACTGGATAAGGGGCATAAAGAATAAGTATGATTTGTAACAATGAATATGCTAATAAAAAAAGATGAAAAGCATTATGGATGCAGATGGATGATGGTGATGGTTGCACAGCATTATGAATGTATTTAATACCACTGAACTGTACACTTAAAATGCTTAAGGCAATAAATTTTATGTTATGTGTAGATTACAACAATAAAAGTGGGGGAAAAAAGATGATCAACATCATTGATCATCAGGAAAGTGCAAAATAAAACCACAATGAAATACCCTTGTACACCAACTAGAATGGCTAAAAATAGAAAGCCTGGCAAAACTAGATGCTAGTGAGCATGCTAACTGGAACTTTTATACATTGTTGCTGTGATGGGCTGAATGCTTGTATCCTCTCAAAACTCATATGTTAAAGCCCTAACGTCTAGTATGACTGTATTTGGAAATGGGACTGTTAGGGTTAAAGTTAAATGAAGTCATAAGGGTTGGGCCCTGATCTGATAAGAGTAGTGTCTTTATCAAAAGAGGGAGCAAAGAGCTTGCTCTCTCTCTCTCATAACTCACACAGAAAGAAGAGGTCACATGAGCCCCCGATCTTGAACTTCCAGCCCACATAACTGTGAGAAAATAAATGTCTGTTGTTTAAGCAAAAAAAAAAAAAAAAAAAAAAAAAAAAAAAAAAAAAGTATATATATATATATTTCTTAATGTAAATTGCTTGCCATGGTAATAATGAGCTCATTTTCATAAGTTTCAATATTCATGGAGAGAAGTATGATTGAAAAAATAAACATAAAACAATTACTAAGTAGAGTAAATCAAGAGAAAAAAACATTTTTTCCCTAGATTTCAGCAAACTTTAATGCATGTTTAAGTGATTCAAGTTCAGTGACAAAATGTGTAAGAGGTTCCAGACAATTGGCAGATTTGGTTTAGATATACAAAAAACTAATGGTGTTTCTCTAAAACAACAGGGTATTGGAAAGCATTTGTGAAGGCTGTCAGGCTTAAAGGGGCTTAGAGAGAGAAGTGAACACTGAAATTGTCTCCAAATAACATAATAAAAAAAATAGGCTTAGAGGTCGAATGAGGCATCTTCCTCACCATCTTTTGTAGGTTGGAAGCAGAGACTTCTTTTATAGGTTGGAAATGAGATTACCTGAAAAAATTGTGCAAAAACTGCAGTACATATTCTTAGGGCTGTAGTATCAGCTCAGCTGCCTCCACACTTGACTTCCATCTCCACCTCCCCTCACTGTTACAGAGTGCACTCATTCTGTTAAATCTTGAGCTTGATACTTTTCTCTCTGGTAATGTCTTTACTGATTAATTCCCCCCCCCCCCCCAAATTTGTAACATCCAC
>NW_007729487.1:207957-240428 GCF_000696425.1 Galeopterus variegatus
TTTTCTCTCTGGTAATGTCTTTACTGATTTATTCCCCCCCCCCCCCCAAATTTGTAACATCCAGGGAGTTTGCTGCTCACTTACAACATAATAGACATTCAACTCCTAGCACACATTTCTGTCCAAAGGGCCACTTCAACTTAGTAGAATCCTGGCCCAATGTGGTCACCATGGTTCACTATTTAATCTACTTCCGGGACCACCCTAGGCTCTCAGACTCTTAGCTCTGCTCTGCCTCTGTAACTCTGACTTACCCTGCTGTGCACTTCCTCTTCTCTCTGATAGAAGGTAAAGGACACAGGAAGAGACCTTAAATAGGATGAACTCATAATATCCATTATCATCTGGGTGATTCCGCTATACTTTTAAAATATATAATTATTTGCTGCTTAGAGAACTTACATCATTTCTTCTGAACCTTCACCACCATCAAGCTCTCGATTGTAACATTCTCTTTACCCCACTGCCAGAGACTCTGCTCTCTTTTCTAGAAACTTGAGTGCCTCAGGGAGAACTCTCAAATCTATATTGTTTCCATGTCAACTCTTTTCTTTTCTTAAATATTTCTTTTCCCTTTAGTTTAGAGAAGAAGTTTTTCTTCTACTTGTCTAAATATCTCCACCTATGTTCTAAAGACTGTCTCCCTGCTCCAGGTATTCCCCATTTTTCATAATTATTACAACTCTCTCCAGTGCCTCTAATATTTCTTCTCTCTACTGTATAAGTTACTGTTCAATCAGAGGAGCAGAAAAACTAGGATGCAATTTTTTAAAAATAGGCTTTAACCTTGTGTAACTGTGGGAGCTGATTAGATTGAGTAGTCTTTAGAAGGCTCTTGTCTTCTTGTCTGAAGCTGGAGCTTGAAGTCCACCAGGTAGATAATCAGAAAGGGAATATGGAAGACAGGTGGGAAGAGCAAGAACAAGCTGGGAAAACATAAGCACAAGCTGGAGTTCATGAGCATGGATCAAAACTTGTATTAGTTCTTTTTGCCTGTAACCTAGGACGTATGTCCTGCAGAGACCGCGTCCTTTATCATAGTTGAGCGCACTTTCTTGGTCCAGAAATCAGAGAAGCTGAGAGTATCCAGGGGAAGGAGAAGTTGCAGGTCCGGCTGCTGCCTTAAGTCATCTGATAAGTGACAACTGTGAGCTACAAAATAGCTGCTGTTTCACTTCCATCATCAAAATTTCCCATAAGAATCTCTTTTGAGGTCCATCCTAACCAAATACAAACAGAAAAGGGAATTCTGGGAAATGTAGTTCCCAACAATTTGACATATTACAAAGCCACAATTCACCTTTTGTCAACTTAACCCCCCTATATATCTCTTTAAACCATATTTTATACTCAGTGTAAAGACAATACCACATCCTTGCTTCCTGATGCAATGATCCACGTACATGTTAACCATTTTCCAAGATCCATTTGTCTGCTTCATAGGCCAAGTAGGCGAGGTGAATGTGGGTATGGTAGGAATGACCCCCTTGATGGGAATCTTTCAAGTCCTTCATGGGACTAATCTATGCAGTCCCTTCAGGAATGTGGGTTACTATTTCTGCAGTAAAGGAAGATCTAGTGACTTTCACTTGGCATTTCTTACCATTATACGAGGGTACTTCAAAAAGTTCCTGGGAAGATTTGCATTCCTTTCAATTCTATTTTTCCATGAACCTTTTGAAGTATCTTTGTAAAACTTGTTCCACAAGTCAGGGAACTAATATGTGGATTCTGCCAGTTGCTGAGTATTTCCATCCCAGTTATGTATTCCATATCTGGGAAAATAACCATAGGGGGCTCAAAGACCTATTATGAAATAGAACTGAGCTAAACCTTCATTGTCACCTGATCTTCATAAGCCAGTACTCTCACTCGTAGATCACAGTGATATTTTGGGTATCTAGGGATTAGTGTCAGTTCAGAGCCAGTGTCTAGTAATCACCCCAAATTTGATTATTTCTCCCTCCCCAATGCAAAGTCACACCGGTAAATGGCTACAGTTCCCTTTGGGGAAAGACAGAGAGGAACCTTAGCAGTATACATTTTTGGTAGAGTAGCAGAGTCCTTCCTCAAGGGGACCTAGATGTCTCTTCATTTAAAGGGTTCTGGGTCTGTGAACTGGCTCAAGTCTAGGAACTGATTGAAGGGCTATAACTCTTTGTTATGGTGATTCAAGTCAGATTTCAGTCCACTAGACCTATAGTTTTCCAGCTTACACAGTTTAAATAAGATTTTAGCAGGCTATCTATTTTAGTTCTAGGTACACCATGATTAAGTAGCTGATGTCAAAGATCTTTGTAGGTCAGACTATTCCAATTACTGCTTTGGCTCCACTCTATTAGGGTAATCACACTCACCTTGCCTTTGGAAATTCAGTGCTGCCCCTTGGCACTTGCCAATGTGAAAACTCATTATTTTCATTGTATTTAGAGATCTCAGTTCAATAGTAATCAGTGTAATTTCTGACCCACAGAGAGAAGCCAATATAAGGCACTTTAAGGATGCCAGGGCTCATTTATTCCTCAAAGTCATGGTGAAGGTCATGTTCTCTGGAACCTCATGAGGTAGGTGAGCAGATCTTTCATGATAAATTCATTCTAAGATTCCAATATCCCTAAGCCATTGGATACCCCTCTCTATAGCAGGTATCAGCAAACTACAGCCTACGGGTCAAATACAGCCTGCTTCTTATTTTGTAAAGAGTTTTATTGGAACAAAGTCATGCCCATTCATTTACGTATTTTCTTTTTTTTTTTTTTTCCTTTTTGTCTTTTTTCGTGACCGGCAATGGATCGCAACCCTCAGTGTCGCGCCCATACCGGACCGGGACCGGCAATGGGATCGCAATCCTCGGTGTTGCGCCTGCACCTCGCTCAGCCAGTGAGCGGCCGGTCTGTATATGGGTTCCGAACCCTCGGCAGGAGCGCCGCCACGCTCCCAAGCAGCGCACTGTAGCAGTGCGCCACCGGGCCGGCCCATTTACATATTTTCTATACTTGCTTTCATGCTACAATGGCAGAATTTAGTCGTTGCAACAGAGACAATATGGCCTGCAAAGAAAAAAATATTTACTATCCGGTTTCTTAGGGAAAAGTTTTCCTGACCCTTGCTTTACTTCCATAAAGGAAGTTCAAGCATGTCAACTTCACTTAGTGTGGACGACCTTTGGGTTTATACTTTAGTCGATCAACCAAGCAAACTTTAGAGCCATCCCTAGACCCTCAAGTTAAAATATCAAATCTGGCATCATATCAATATGGGCTCATATCAATAAATTTATTCTGACTTTATAGGCCTTCCACTTCAATCCTATATCCTTAAGATCCATTCCCACCCATCGTATTATCTGGGTTTCTGTCAATACATATTGGAAAAACCATGTAATTCTTTTGGCATGTATTGCAGCATATGGGTTGCATTTTGTAAAACATGCTTTTGGTCTTGCTGGGACCTGATTCTGGTTATAGGTATAGAAACAAGGAGAGGTGTTAGGAGGAGGCACTGAAGGGAATCAGTAGTGTCTTGCAGGGCAAATACTTCAAGGAAGGCCATTCCAAGTTTCTCAGGCAGGGGGAGATTAACCTTTTTAGGTGGGATAGAAAGGCAGGGAAAAACAAATAAAAAAGACTTGGCACAACTTACAGGTCTAAGGTCCTCAAATTCATTAGAATATGCTTATATGTCCCCATGTCAATTTTCAGCATTTCATTTCTTTCCAATCAATTTTCTAACTTTAACAAAAGATAACCTGCAATGTTAGGAATTCAGTTTGCATTGTAATTCAGCCATCCACAGAATTAGACTTTGCATTTGGTTTTCAAAAATCTCAGCCTTGCAGCAATAAGAGATAAGGATTTGTTATAGGGGAGTCATACAGGCTTTCACATTCCTCATGCAGTCCTGGATCTGAGAATTTAAAGCCCTAGATGTATCATATTTTTCCCAAATTCTTTTGCACATTTAGAAACAACTAACCACTCCCTTACACTCCATATTTTCATTAAAATGTTCAAAGGCAGAAATTCCACAGCCTTGTCATCTTTAGGCATTTGATTACAGGTGACTATAGATAATAACATGTTTTGAATAATTGTTTTGCCACTGCATGTCATACAGTATCAGTTTCCCCTTTACAACTGGAAACCGGGTCAATATAGTCTTTAAATATAACCAGATTATAGAACCAATTACAGAAAACCCAGAAATGTTTGGAGAACTCATTTTTATTATTCCATCCCTTTGGAATCTTTCTTGGTACAAAATTCAGTATGAGTGTTCAGCCAGAGAAGGAGAACCACTAGAATCTATCATCTATCTGTTTATCTACCTGTCTATCCACTTATCTCTCCATCCATCTATCATTTATCATCTATTTATTATTATATTTATGCCTATATACAGTTATAGTTTTATTATCATAGTTATAGTCATTTGGCCTTAAACTACTATGGGTGCTGTGTAAGCTGTCTCTGGGAGGCTCTTGTTTTTGAGTCTGATGTTTGAGTTTGAAATCTATGGGGCAGGCAGTTAGGAAGAGGTGGATGTAAAGTAGTGGAGACCAAAAGCATGCTGGAACCCACAAGCATGAGCTGGAGTTCATGAGGATGGACCCAAACCTATGCCAGTTATCGTTGCCTCTGACACCAGTAGTGTGGGTGTACTGAAGAAGCCAGGATCCTTCATCCCTTTATCATGAACTGAACACACACTTGGTCCAGGAGTAACAGAAGCTGAAGGAAGATTTCCGGAAGAGTGGCCTACTTACAGGCCTGGTTGCTGCTTCATATCACAATGTGAGTCAGCAGGTAAGGGACAAAATGTGTGAGTTGCAAATGGCTGCTGTTTTACTTCGATATGCCAAATCTTTCGTAAGAATCCTTCTTGTGGCCCACCCTGAATGGAAACACACAGAGAGGTGGATTCTGGGAAGTGTAGCAAAGATGACACACTAGGAAGTCACCATATCTACTTTCAGACATTAATAATTTACCCATGCATTTAAAAACAACACAACACATTCTGGGTTTTTTCTCCCTAGCCTTTCTTTCTTTCCTTTCTTTCTTGCTTCCTTTTCCTTTCTTCCCTTCTCTTTTTCTCTCCTCTCTCTCCCTTCTTTCATTTTTTTATTTCTCTCTTTCACTTTTTTTTGTTGTTGTTGTTGCTGGGTATCTTGCCTTAACTGTATTTATTGCTCTTTACCCTGCAATTTGACTTCTCCTTTACTACACTACTGAAATCTTTCTCTGGAAATATTAGACCAGCGATCTAAGTTTTGCCAAATCCTTTTCTCCTTTGGCATTCTGCCATATTTGACATTGTTGGCTAAAACTTTTACTTCTCATGGATTTCCTAAAAAGACTCTCTCTTTGTAGTTTTCTTAAATCTTTGGTGACATTCTCCTTGCTTCCTTCTTTTTTTCTAATTTTGGCTATTTCCTAAAACTTAATTCTGAGCCTGAAGTTCCTTGTTACAATTTAGGAGCATTTATCAACTCAAAATTTTGATTATTACCTCTTTGTTAGTGGTCCCAAGTCTATAACTTTAGGCTTCTTCATTTGTTTGAGTTTCTAACCATCCCCTGTATATAACAATGGATAATTTGTTGTGATTTCAGATCTAGCTATAATGATTCCCATTCAGATGCAGGCTCTATAATAAAAGTTTTTGTTGATAATTATATTCCTATAGTCAATACTCAATAAATATTTGTCGAATCAATGAGTCAATGAATGAATATGCAAACTTAACAAGTATAGAATTGAGAACATTATTTCTCTCAGTAGCCATTTGCAACTAAGTCTTTCTCAGTGTTACCTGCATTTCCCAGAAATTGGGTCGTTTTTGACACTCAAGAAGAAATTATCAATAATGCAAAAATGAATGTGAGTAGATATCTGTTAAATATGTTAGATAAAAATTACTAAGAAATGTACTCTAGTAAGTGTTAGGTGGTTTTTCTTCCCTATGCTGTAGAGTGTGTCATATAGTAATGTTTTGTGGAAGGCATTGTGGTGTAGTAGTTTAGATCACAGACTCAGCTTCTAGGCTGCCTTAGATCAAAACTCAGATATGACATATAATAGTTTGTAGATCTTGGGTAAGTTTGTTAACTCTTTTGCACCACAGTTTTCTTGTCTGTGAAGTGGACATGATAAAAATAGTACCTAACTCTCAGTTTTTTATGAGGATTAAATAAATTAAGAGTTGTGAAGCAATTAGAAAATTCCTGATGCAGAGTATTACAAAAAAGTGTCCTTATAATTTTGGAATTCTAGGAGACTGGAGCTCCCGGACATAAAATATTACTTTAATATACCTCACATAGCATTGGCTTTAGATCTTTTTAATGAAGTGAAATCTTCTTACTGAGCTTTCTGTCAAACTTTTGAGTAATTATGTAAAATATGATATCACTTAATTCAGCATATTTTACTATTCTTTCTATTTTAATTCAAACATTTTAAATTGCTTATTAAAACAGGGCCTTTCCATTCCTTATTATTCTTATTGTTGTTGTTGTGATAAGTACACATAACATGAGATCTACCCTCAACAAATTTTTAAGTGTACTGTACATTATTGTTGACTATAAGTACAATGTTGTACAGAAGATCTCTATAGGCCTTCCCAATTTTTAAACAATTATTTCATGGAAGAATGTTTGTATATGCATATATATAAGTATATTCCTGCATTTATACATGTATATAGAGATCACATATATAGTATGTGTAAATGTGTATATATGTGAGTATGTGTGCTATATATATACGAGTATATATTGAAAATGTTTACTATTTGCAACTTTCAGTCAGAGCTAATGATAAATACAAATGTAAAATGAAATTCTATGTTTAACCTATCTCACCATTTACCATCAGCTAAACTGAAATTACTTGGATTCAAAGGTTTCTATTTTAAATCTTTGCACACAACACATTTAAAGAGAATAATCGTTAGCTTTAAAGAAGGGAAGAAAATTCTGGGCATTTTGTAACAATTTTATATTTGCTCTTACCATAGAAATAACTTATGTTTAGGTCCTATATTGCATTTGAATTTTGTGTTTCTAAATATCAAATGAATAAAACTTAAGAGTTCAGTTAAACAAAGCAATGCAAATCATTTTTGAAGATATTCATTGTGGTTTAAGGATTTTACTGCACGTGTCAGCACATTTCCACATTCAACAGCAGTTTATGCTATTTATGTCATTGTTATGTAAATTGTGTGTTTGCTGGAAGATGCTAGACATCTTTGGTTTATTCTGATGGGTGGCAGTGAGGTCAGAACTATTCCATTAATCCAAGTAAGCACTAACAAATGAACTCTTGCCTTGATTTTTTTTTTTTTTTTTTTTTTTTTTTTTTTTTTTTTTTCTGGTTAGTGGTATGTGTGAGGGTGTGTGTGATTTTGTTTGTGTGTGTGTGTGCTTTTGTTTTTCAGGAAAACTAGGATGGTCGAGCAGGGTAAGCCTGGTAGAACAATAGTAATTAGCTATTCCAGGATGTGCATTTCAAGATTACTGCCTCAGGGGGTGGAAGTCCTATGATATTTGGCTGAGAACCAGTTGTGTAATCCCTCAGGAATGTTCTGCATCTTGTACTGGGATACTTTGGAAAGGAGTTGCTGTACCTTGAAATGTAGATTTTATTGTATGAACCATAAATTTAGTCTTGTCTCAAATCTCAATTCAGAAAAACTATGAAAAAGAAGTAGCAGTGATTTAACTACATTTGGTATGCTCTTTTTTAATAAGTCTTGTGAATGAGCAGTGTTTTGCTTAGAAAGTTTCTTTGGCATAGAATATGATAGACAGATATTTGAATGTGAAACCATTGCTTATTCACCACTCCTCAAATGGTTCATATTTTTAAATATTTTAAAAAGAGTTTTTCATTAATAAGGAAAATGTACTCAACACAACGCACAACTGATACACTGTGTGTGCTCTGTAAATGGTAACTTTCTTTTGCTGTTACTGCAAGTTTATTCTTTATGAGTTGGTGTATTCTTCAAATATGAGAACATGTGTCCCACAAGACCATAGTTGATGTTCTACACCTCTTGCATTTAATTCTGTTCTCCAATACTCAAGTATTCTTTTTTTTCTTCCACTCTGCCTGTTATGCCTCTCCCTCTCAACCGAAATAGCTCTTAATTGTTCTGTCCATTTAGCTTTCCCTGAGTTAGGATCTTTCTTTTCCCATCCTCTTACATGATAATAATTTCAAGTCCAGCAAGCATACTGTTTTTAATTCCATGGGCTTCAGATGTAAAATTTTCTCTACGATTTTTAATCTTGAAGCCCCTGTTATCCTTTGACTATATTTCCTTTCCAATTCATATCCCAATTCTCCTTTTCTTTCACAGCTTTATTTCCTACCAAAGTCACTTTGAGATTTATCTATAGCAGGTGTATAATAAATATTGACTAACTTTACGATCATTACTTTCCATTCACTTTCTTTCCATCTTTACTTGTTTCAATAAATCAGGATTGAACAGATTAGGAAATGAAAATGCTCATATAGTTTTCTTGGTACACGTTTTGTCTAAAAGTGATAAAAAATCTGTATCGACCCAACTATTTGAATTATTCCTAATGTAAACTAGCAAAAAGTTTCTTGTACACTAATAGCTTGGTAATCTGTAGTCCTATACTCTACCAAAGGCTATTGTTAGTGTCTAGTGGGCAATGATCACATCTAATTCATCTTTGTATTTAATTCTAGTACCTAATGCAGAGACTCACACATTGAAGACATTCTGGAAACTGGATAAATAACTAAGTTGGTTATTTTATCCTGGTCTGGGACATTATGATGTTCTTTCAAACTATTTCTGCTAAATAAATTTATTTCTCTTGACCAAGGGAGAATTACATGCCTTCTGCATAGCATATATTCTTATTGTAGTCTAATCAGTGAGACCTTCTGGATTTCCACATGGTTTGTAGCATTGTGCAATGAAGTAAACCTGTCATTAACTTAGAGTTAATATCGTGGATGCTAGACCAAGAAAATGGAGAAATATCTCTACAAACCAGACCAATTCGATCCAACTTTGGAAATCTAGACATTAAAGCTGGAAAATATTTGACCAAGAGCTGAATAATGAGAGTTAGGCTGAACATCCTAGCATGTATTTTATTTCTATTGAAGAGGTTGTTAATATTAAACAATGATGATCCTAGGACAGCTAGGAATAACTTTGAATTTAATTTAAAACCACCATGTAACAAACTGTGCTGCCAACTATTGCAAAGGAAATTTATTTAGCTTTTTTCCCCAGAAAGGTTTTATTTATATAGGACATGTTCCAATCATGTGAGATTATTTAGATAGGTTTTGTAGAAATATACATAGCTATTGTTCAATCAATGAAGTTCCTGGTTTTGTTTTTCTTATGATTTGTTGATGACAGCATCCAGAAATGTTAGTGTTATATTTTTCTGATTCTGAAATTTCCCAGAATACAAACTTCTTTAATTTAGTGAATCGAAGGAAGAAAATGCATGCTTTCATTCCCAGTGGACTTCAATGTGAATCCTGAACAAGAATTCTTAAATATCATTCAGAAGACTACATTTTAGTCTTAAGTAAAATGGTTGCATGTAGACTTACAGAGATTTTTTACTACTTAAGTAGTACCTCATGAGAAGAATAGAGTTATATAGTGCTATTTAATTATTATTAATGTTAGTAGGTTGATATTCAATAGTAATTATCCAATTTATAAAGTTTTCTTTCTATTTTAAGGTACCCTATACTGCCAATATCAGTAAAGAATGTTGAATTGTTTATCTAATAGTACTACGGGGTCATAAAATGATCTAGGTATAGTGTCTTATCAAATCTAACTCTCAGCCAGTATCCTGGATTTAGATGGGCACAATGCCAATTATAGTCTATGTGAATGTCATCCATCTCCTCCCTAGCATAACACAGAGTAAAATGGGAAAAGTGTCTGGGGCTGTGAAAAGGGAAATTATTTTAACCAATAAAGCTATGTGGGGGAGATTTTATAATGAACATGCAGTTAGCAGTGATGATCTTATGATACATTTTGTGACACACTTATCAGGTGAGCGTAAGCTGTAGTATGTTTACTAAACATAATATTTATTAGAAAAAATAATGTACCTTTTGAGGAAACACCAACCTATCGGCTCTTTGAAGCTTGCTGTTAGGACGCTTTATGAAAGTAGGTGGGCACCTTTCAGTATCCACAAGTCTTCTTGTTCTCATAGCTGATTAAAACAAAGCAAAGATGTTCTCTTTCCATATCTGAACATCTCTGAGGAAGAAAATGTCATTATTAATATTCATGAGGGGCTATGTGAAAGGGCGAGGGAAATGAGAGAAAGAAGATAGAAACGAACCATGTTCTTCCAACCTGAAGGTCTCCTGGGCAGAGGAGGGGGGTCACAGCAGAGCAGTCGATTACAAGGGCTGGGATGGATCGCCGTAGAGACAGGAAATGGTGAGGGCTGGCTGGATCCCAAGAGGGAAACAAAACAGGAGAAAACTGATGCTGGTGCTGATGCTGGCAAGAAGGGCGGAAAGCAAAGCAGCTGGAAAGAGAGAAAGAAACAGACCCTTCTCCCCAATAGGAAATTGCAGGCGTATGTTAGTTCCTGAAAGTTTGGTTATCATTACCATCAGCTTATGAGCAGTTCAGAATTTAATCACTGAGAAGAGAAGCATGGGAGTATTTGATTCTCAGAAAGGAAGGAGACTGAGTCTACAGAAAGTCATGGGGATAGATGTGGAAGCAAATATACATCAGCTACTGGTGTTTTAGTGAGTGAAGTAGATCACACAATGTAGCTTTGTAAAAATAAAATATTTTGAAAGGATTTTAGGATTTCTTAGAAAGTAGATATATTGATTTATTTCCTACTTGTTTAAATTATTAAAAGGAAATTGAATTATAATACTATGTCCAATTTTGCCACATTCAGGTGAAACTGGATTCAATTATAACATAAGAAATGATGATACTTTATTGTATTTACATATGAAAAAATCTCTATGGTATAAGGCCAGGCAGAAATACTCTCAGCTGTTAAACAACAGGATATTGATTGGTTAACTCTGGGGGAGAAGTGATGACGAGGAAGCGGGTGAGTGGCTCTGGGGTGTTGAGAATGTTTTGCCTCCTAGTCTGAGTGCTTTGTCACAAAGGTAAGTTCAGTTTGAGACGACTCATCCAGCGCTACTTGACGTGCATTTTTCTGTATGTATTGTATATATTAATGAGATATTTAGAAACTAATGAACAAACAACACTAGAAAGGAAAGAGTTGGAAATTAATGGCTTAAAAAAATGATTTCAAAATTTAAAAAATATATGTAATAATAACATGGGATCCAGAAATTATTCGAATCTAAAACCTCTTGAAGATGATGTTTATTCCTAGATTTCAACTGTACAAGGGAAACAACCTCATACAAACACTTTTTTTTAATAAATGATTTATGGTTCCCTAGTCAATCCAAAATTAGCTTAATACATCCTGTATCATTTTAATAAAGGTGCTATTTGACAGGTCTTTGAAAAATTGTTTTGGCTTCATAAACAACTCATCACATTTGTGGAACTGGTTATCACTTTGATGAACTAGTTGCCCTTTATTACCTCGGAAGGTCCAAAATTCTGCCCCATAATGAAATTTAAACTAATTGCTGATCAGTAGTCTCTGACATGTAAAAGTTTTTATTTAACCCATTGTTAGCTATCCTCCTTAGGAATACCAAGCACTGAGGGTTTGTTTCTCTTTTCCAAAATAAACTGATGTAAAGAGGCAGTGTAAGTGTGGCCTCAGTGTCACGTTAGATGATGCATAAGTGTGTGTGTATTTGCAGCAGGACGGGAATTTGGGGTAGGGAGGAAGGCTGTCTTCCTCTTTCTTTTCCATGCAGTTGACTTTTAGTTACTCCATGCTTTGACCTGTACACAAAGACTGCAAACTGGTAGGGATATTCAGTTTAGCAAGACTGGTGGCAGAAGAGTAATGACAATCCTCCCATTTAGTAGCATATTTTAATGAATGGGGAAATATGTATCAAGTGGAATCCTGAACTCCATTCTCCTGTTTGAAATATACTGGTGTGGATTCTCCCTTTTATTAAAGTAATCCTGAATAGAGGGGAGAATGGCAAGGGTAGTAACCCTTCTCCGTTATTAATCTCAGAAGGGACAATGCTTCATACTGTGCTACAAGAAAAAGGAGTTGATAATCCAGTATGTTAAATTACCTTGCCATGGGTCGGCCCGGTGGCGCACTGCTACAGTGCGCCGCTTGGGAAGTGCGGCGGCACTCCCACCGAGGGTTCGGATCCCACATACAGACCGGCCACTCACTGGCTGAGCGAGGAGCGGGGGCAACACCGAGGGTTGCGATCCCGTTGCTGGTCCTGGTCCGGTACGGGCGCGACACTGAGGGTTGCGATCCGTTGCCGGTCACGAAAAAAGAGACAGAAAGACAAAAAAAAAAAAAATTACCTTGCCATGAAATCCAGAAAGCAAAAAGGAGAAGATGGAGTGGTTTAGAATAAATATTCTAAATTTTGGTAATGAAAAAGTACTATTTTAAGTCTAAAACTTGTTTTACATCTTACCAATCCTCAATGCTCACTTAAGTTCTCACCATTTCTTTAATCATAGACAGTTCCAAAGTTTCTGTTCAAATTTTCCCTGGGCCCAGAGAATAAATTGTAGCCAGTGTGCAGCCAATATTTTGAATTACGTAAACTATATTGAAGATGGTTCCATTAATTGCTTAAATCCATGTCAGGTAATGGAAAACAAACTTGCATCTCAGATAGCTTTCCAAAAATGAGATACAGAGTTAGTGATTCCAGTAATTTAGAACAGGGTGGTGTAAGATTTTCCTTCTTGGTTATTATGGATCACTGTTGTGGTAGAATTGTGTCTGTTTTAAATAATCTTGTTGATAGCAAAATGTAGATTGCCTGTTTTTAGGGGAGGGGAAATAACCAACCATATGCAAGTTTTACTTCAGATTTGACAATTATCTTGCAGATATTAATGGCTACCAGTAGATAACAGCTCAGTGTTGGAAAGGATAATAAATCTATTTAATATGAACAGGCTGATCCACATGTCCAGATTCCCACAGACAAAAAAACAGCATAGAGCAGCCAACACCCCGTGTCTCAGCTTTCAGCTAGCCCTAAGAAACGCGTGCTCTCCCATAATTTCCATTGTAAATTTAATGGTAGGTTTAGAAATGCATAGCAACCTGGGGTGGAGAATCTCAGAACATGGTGCTTTTGGATTAGGATTTCAGGCTGTAAACCCAGGTTACAAAAGTCTTAATTCTGTTAGGCACACAGTTACAATACTTATTGTTTTCTGGTTTGGCTATCTAGAAACAAACAAACAAAACCTCTGACTTTTAATGTTATACTGGCCACAGAGGGTAAAGCAAGACCAAGACTGTGAGCAAATGTTAATGCTACAGGTTAATTCTAAGGGTGACATATCACCAAAGTGGCATGGTTTTTCATTTAAGACTTGGTTTCTAGGAATGCCAGTAGAATATAAGCTCCATACAAGCAGAGAATTTGGTGCACAGATGTATCCCAGCATCTAGGACGATGACTATTCCATAGCAGGTATTGGATAAGTATCTGGAATCAACAAATGACTGTGTTCAATACTACAGGTATTTTTGTAGATACAGCCTAGTGGAGAGTCATACAATATATTAAGATACTTTTAATTTTTTTTAAAGGCTACTGGTGAGTCAGGAATAGTTAGGCTAAGACTAGTACTAAAAAATAAGTGCAAATTTGCTAGCTGACAGATTGAAGAGGGCAAATGAGCAGAAGAATGGAAGGTGAGGAGGCATGAAAAATGTGCTGGACCAGGCAGTTCATACGCTGAAGCATAAAGAGCTTGCTGGAAGTGGGTGAGGAGAGGCAAAAGAGTGGGTGTAGGGAAGTCTGAGTGGCCAGCTATAGGGCCAATTGATGAAGAAAATAGAAAAAAATGGGAAGCTCCACACTCTTCCGCCACCATATATACTCACTTCCTCACACCCTCCTACTCCTCCCCTCCTACATCAGTGCCCATCAATTCTTTGTTCCATCCCGTTAGAGGGATGGATTGTCCATTCTCACTTCATGGGCATCCTTTCTACTTGTATTCTAAATCTCGTCCCTTCGCACCTACCTAAGTATAACACTTCAGAAATCCTCCCTTCTCCACCTCTTGTCTAGCTTGACTCATTCCCAACAGCCTAAAAGCATGCCATAATATCTTCCATCTTATAAAAATTCTCTTTTACCACTTCTCTTCCTCCAGCCATTGCCCCATTTCTCTTCTCCACTTTATGGCAAATATCCTCAAAATGTCAAAAGGACTGTCTCCGTGTTTTCTTCTTTAATTCTCCCACAAACCCATTCCACTGTTTGAGTACAACTGTATCAAGTGAGATCTAATCAACACCACCAATGGCCTCCACTTTTTTTTTTTTTAGTTCAAAATTAATCTAAGTCCTTATCTCATTTGACCAATCTGCAGCATGGCACTATTTTCATTTTTTTAAATACTGGTTGGGGACCACTTCTTCTTGGTTCTCCTCCTATCTCACTTGCAGTTCATTTTTTGTTTTCCTGAGTTGGCTCCTTTTAATATTTTTAATCTCCAAATGTTAAAGTGCCTTACAGCTCCATCCTTGGATCACATTTTCATCTAGGCACACTTTCTAGGTGACTTTATACAGTTTCATGGCTGAATTTCAAATTTATGATTTTAGTCCAGAGTTCGGTATGAATGCCAGACTTTATACATACCTGTATATTCTACTTCCGGCCCACCATTTCCACTTGCATGCCCTTTTATATATTTGTTTATTCTCTGTCTTCTCTTCAAGAATGTAAGCTTCATGAGGACAGAGACTTTTATTCATTGCTATTCTGAGCATTTGGAACAGTCTGGCACAGAGTAAGCTCTCAATTTTGTTGATATGTTACTGCTTTGTCAAATGAAATATACGCATACCCTATGACTCAGCATGTATCCCCAAGAACCTATGTTCATAAGGATGTTAATTTCAATATTATTATGGAGACAAGAAGTTGAAAGCAACTTGGGTATTTATCATTGAGAGAGTGAATAAATAAAATGTAGTAGATGCTCATTATCAATATTATGCAACAGCTAGAAGCATCAACTGAGATGTTTACATAGCTACATGGTAGATCTTAAAAATTGTTCAGAGTAAAATAATGTGAAATTCATAAATATATATGTATTCAATATGTATACAATGATTCCATTTACCTAAATTCAAAATATGTGCACAATACATTTTGTAAGTATCCATCTAATTGAAGATGAACATTATCCACGTTAGAATAGTTACTCATGGGGAGAGGGGGAAAGGAGCATGTTACATGGTAAAGTGTAGAGATAAATGCATAAATGAATAAATGAACAAGAGAGAAATTGCGCATGGCCCAATGGTGATAGTGTGCTTTGAGGTGAGAAGTATGACTGTCTCAGCTCTCTGCAGCAAAAGCACACCACAAGGAAAAAATGTTGATGAGACAAAAGAGGTGACACTGAATAGAGGAGTGGCATAATAAAAAATGTCTCACCCAGAAGGTAAAGAATAGCATTTGTTCTGTCCTTGAGTCTCTCTACTCAAAATTTAACATCTTGAGAGATGGAATTTCACGAATCGAGTTTTGGTTCTTCTTAACTGTACCAAGTTTTAAGAGGAAAAAACTAGAAAAGTTTGAAGGGAAAGCAGGACAAGATCAAAATTTACCTGCTCACAGACTGGGAAAGATAGCGTCCAAAAGTAAAACCAGCATAGAAGGGAAGATTAAGCTATATAGTTAAAAAATAAAACCATTAGAGACCACATGATATCAATAGTTCCATATAGAAAACAGTTGAAAATAACCCTAAATGGTTGTTGAATGGAATTCTTCCTGAAAAACTCAGTATTATTTGCTCTTGGAAAAAAATGTCATACTAAAAAAGTCTCTAGTTTTCAACCACAAGTTAAATTGAGAACTGACCTAAATAATTTGAAATTATAAAAAATGATAATTTACATTCAGATAGTGATGACCAGGGTGCAGAATCAGTGCATAATTGAAAAACAGGAGCACACACACACAGAGTCTCTCTCTGTTTCTCTCTGTCTCTCTCTCTCCCCCATCTCTCTCTCTCTCTCTCTCTCTCTCTCTCTCTCTCTCTCTCTCTCTCTCTCTCACACACACACACACACACACACACACACACACACACACACACACACGGTTAATAGAATACAGCCAAATTTGTAATCTTGTGAACTCTTAAGCTAATATTTTATTCTAGGCATGAATTATCTTTTGATGGGAGCTGTAAATCTTTTAGAACATTTTTTTTTTCTGTGCAGTAGGAACAATTTTCTGAATTTTAATGAAATGAGAACACCAATGAATTTTTTAATTTTTATCTTATCTTTATTTTTTGGCAGCTGGCCAGTATGGGGATTTGAACCTGTGACCTTAATGTCACAAGGCTGCACCTAGAAAACTGAGTTCATTGAAGTTTAAAAACCAAAATTCTTTATTGCGGAATTACTTTTGCTTTGCTTCTCTTGTTTTTCTATCTCGAAACTTTTGATGTTCATAATTTTATCTATTTATTTATTGCCACCTTTCCTAGGGAATTTTGGAAGGGGAAGAGAAGAAAAGAAGGCAGGTGAAAATCAGACTTTAAACTCCTGTAAAGGTTTTTTATAGGAGGTAGAACACCAAACCTCATTCTTTCATTTATTTATCAGATACTTTCTAAGTGCCTACTATATACTGAGCATTGAATTACACATACTAGATTATAGAAGAAGGTAAGGCTTAAAAATGACTTTTTGAGACCCAATATTGTGTGTGTGTGTATGAGTATCCACTGACATAATCAATAACTATGTGCATACTAACTCAGTTCCTGCTTATTCAGTTGAAAAAAAGATCTCATGATATCTTTACAGTTTGGGTATAGAAGTTTTAATAGACTTTTCCCCTTCTGATTTACATTCTTCAGTTTTTTAAAATAAGAATTTTTCTGAGCCCTGTTTGAATCACAATGTGCCACCATCGTTTGCAGTCATTTTGGTGAAGCAAATCAAGGAAGTTTCAGCCATCCAGGCTTTAGCCTGAACAGGTTGTCTGAATCTTCCAGTTGATTGTCAGAGAAGAATTCAGGTTGCCTACCCTCTGAGCACTGGGATGACACTCAGTAAGGGAACACTGCCCTTGGACTTTGGAATCAGAGGACCTCCAACACCCTCAGAGTATGGCTGAACAGAATCTCACACAGTCACTTCCTGGTCCTCCACTGCCTTTGTTTACTTGCCTCTGAGGAAGTCCCTTACTACATGTGGGAGCCTTGATTCCTGACCCTGGACATCCATTCCTGTCATGCTCTGACCTTCTCAAGCTAAGATAAAATGTCTTCAGAGACAGTTGTTTTGCAATTTTCTATTTTAGATAAAGCTGATATGTGTTTTAGGACCTATTGGTGGCAAGGTTAATATCATCTATTCTTTCATTTATTGATTGGCTTGTTTGTTCTGAACTCAGTGAAGGCACAATTCCATCTGGCCATAGATGTTGTAGTCGCCCTTTCATCCTTCCAACCTGGGAATCTCATTGAACACAGAGCTGAGTTGGATAGGTTCCTCCTCTAAAAATAGCTGCATTCTGGGCATAGATTATTATGGGAACATTTTTGGACATTTCACATTCCTCCCCAGTGGGTACCGTAAAGTCATGGCCATGAAGACTTGCCAAGAACAGCTGAGTATACACATTCCAGCCCAGAGGTACTGTTCTTAGCATTATTTGGCTTGATCATTATGTTTCCCTCTCTGGTTGTTATAAACTCTTCTGAAGCTATTCTAAGCATACTCTATTTTCACAATACCCTCCATGAGCCTTCTGTGAAAGGCAATGGCGAGAAACACAATCACTGTTAGTTTGTTCCTTTATTTACTTGAGAAACTGTAGGCTTTGGATCATCACTACTTGTATAATGTTATACTCAAAAATTCCCCCTCAATTGTTTAAAGAACACAGTGAGAGCTCAACCATCCAAAGACATTATGATATTCAAAAAACAAGACTTGATTTAAATGTCTCAGTTACATGAGTCAAACGCAATCTCATTCATTTAGGACAGTAGAAGTTATTCAAGATTTACACACAAATTTTCTTAAAACAATGTGTTTTTTAATTATCAAAGCTATGTAACAATTTTAATGAAACTTTAGGATATTTCAGCATCTATCTACCTATCTTCTCTCTCTCTCTGTATAATCGCTATTTCCTTTTATTTTCCACATACATATATTTTCATAGAGTAATACAAAAATTTATAACTAGCTTTAATAACCACTGAGCAATTTTCTAGTCCAGAATAACTTCACTACTACTTGTACCTTATTCTTACCATATCTCACATCATATACCTGAATACACAACATAAATATTTAGGCACGCCTGCTTCATGTGAGGTACGTTTCACACAGATTCAGGAAAAGACTTTTTTCACGTTTATTGGTAGAGTGTGGGCAGAGGATATTTACTGATATTAAAATATCAGAACACTATTTTTTACTGCTTTAACAAATAAAAGCCATGGTGATCAGGGTAAGAGGATGAATCCCTTGGAGGATGTATGCTCTCCTAATAAATTTAGAAATTATAAGAAACTTCAAGGCATGTAAAGAAGAGGTTACACTGAAAAAGAATGGCAGCTCCCAACACCTAGAGCTCTGGCCACAAGCAGCAATGCTGGAATACCCGATATGGTGGCCTGGCGCTAATAAAACTACATTGCAGAACTTATAGAATTTTTTCACTGTCACCAAAGCTTTATGTCACTAAATTTTTTGACTGTTCCTTAACTCTTGATATTCAGAAAATGAGTGTCCCAATAGACTGAATGATTAAAACCCATTTTCTTTTGTCATATAATTTTTCATACTTCTATATACTTACATTTAGGAAATGATGCTGACAAATGATTTCCTATTACAGACTGCTTCTGTGAGCTCAGCAATGATTGCAGCAATTAGTGTTTTGTTTTCTTCTCTCTGCAATGAATGAATGGCTTGGGCCTGCTATTAGTTACTCCCATTTGTTCATTGTACTTAGTCACTGAGCCTTGAAGCAAGTAGTAGGTGCAGCTTTTTCATAGTCTCTATAACCTCACAGAAGAGTTATAACTCAGAACTGTATACGTCCTTTAATAATCAAAAGGATAATGACCGTAATGTGACCCTTAAGGCTAATGTTCCAACAAAAAGAAGAAATGAGTGAAGGCTGGTGACTCATCCCCTCTGAACAAATGTGCTCAGGCAGTTAAAGAAAACTTTCCTCTGACCTTCTATTATGTTCATTCTCATGTCATCCAGCCTCTACATCTTGACATCCCATTCATTTTCTAACTCCTTAAAATATAGCTCTTGCTCCCACTGAGCTGCTTCCATGCTCATATCAGGGTTGCCAGTCATCTGTGTCTACTCCATTAAATTCACCTCAGTCCAACATCTCTAATGGTTCATCTGATTATTTAGTGAGCATTTCAAATGTAATCCTTTTAATCCCAAACTCATATTTCCCCCCACCCTGTCTTGTTCTTAAGATCTATTTTCTATTCCTTCGGTATATCATGCCTAGCTATTTCAAGACCGTCCTACCCCAGCCTCTAGTTTCTACCAGCTATTTTCTTACTATGCACAGACTACTTAACAACACAAAACACAACACAAGTGATAAATAAAATAAAATAGATAAAATACTTCATTCTTATTTTTAAAATTAATTTATTCTTCTTAGATAGGCTGTAAATTTCTTGAGGACAGTCTTAGATTCATATATTTTCTTAACATTTACACAATAAATATTTGTTGAGGTTTCATCATCTTCATGTTTTCATCTCTTGACATTAATACATTTTACAACAATAATATAGTCTTCAGATTAACTTAACAGACTGTCTTAACATTTTTAATATCATAGAATTTTTGAGAATGTGATGAAAATGATGTACTTTCTCCTTAGGAAAACAAGTGCACATATTCTCTTTTTCTCCCTACCACCCCCTCACAATCACACAAACTATTTTTGCATACACTTTTAGGGCACTTCTGGACCCTCTGGGGTCCATCTGTGGGTGCCAGGTTGAACGTTACTGTGTTGTGTTGTTTTGTTTTGTTTTTTTGCTGGCCAGTACAGGGATTGACCCTCGGACCTAGGTGTTATAGGCACCACATTCTACTAACCAAGCTAATCGGCCAGCTCACTGTGGTTTTTGTGGATGATATTTCATTAGTATTTTTGTGGGAGTGTTGAAGAATGATGATAGAAAAGAAATAAGAACAACACAGAGAGGAAAGAAGGCAGACAGAAAGAATGGCAGGAAGAAAATAGAGGAAACAAGAGGAATAGGTGGTGAGAGATCAAAGGAATAGAAAGTGTCACAAAGCAGACATGAAACATTGATACTTCTCTAGGATCAAATAGGTTGAGGATCTAGGCTGGGGTTTGGACAGGCTTTGAACTAAGAAGGGGACCATGGCACAAAGCAAAGTAATGGCACCCTTCACATATTTGCTCAGTCTTTTGGGGCCAATGTGAAACCAGAGAGAACAATTCCTTAGGGATGTCATGAGTGATCAGTTTTCATCTTGGGGTTATCACATCCTGAGTCTGACTATCAGTGAAGAAGTACTAGGAAATTTGGAGAAAATATCAAGTCTGGGAGGATGACTCAACATTGAGTTGTGGTGAGATTTGGGCATTGGGAGAGGTAAATAGAGGTGTCTATGCCCAAGAAGTTTAAGTAAATAGCTCCTGCATTCCGTCATTTCAGGCCTAACTGGAGTTAGGAAAAGAGGTTTCAGGTATAATAATCAGGGGCCAAATTTTATATCCTTATAGTAATAATAGTAATTGTTAATGCTTATTGGAAATTTATAAGCCAGAAGTTGAACTGAGTGCCTCACATAGATTATTTCATTGAGTTCTCATCACAACTCCGGAAGGTAAAAACAATTATTTTTCCCATTGTGTGAATGGAAAACAGGGATTAACAAGGTGAAATAACTTCCAAGGTCTGGAGCCAGGAAGATGCATGGCTGGGATTTTAACCCAGATCATCTGACATCAGATCTAGCTTTCTTAACCACAACTTTAAACTGAAGCAGACACCTGAGACAGAGTCAATGTAGCAAGGGCTGCTAGTGGTAAATGCAGGACAGATAGACCTGACCCAAGCACCTTCCAGCAAGGAGATGTTAGTGATATAGTTGATTTTTTCTTCTCAATTTTTGAACAGCTGTGAAGTGTTTAGAATACTGAGTCCAGTATCAGTACATATAAATAACCCTAACTTGATCCCCTTTGATTTTATTTTTGGATGTCATAGCTTTGTTCTTTCTTTATTTCAGCTAAGCCTCTGCTGCATGTTCCCTAAGTAGCAGAATGATCCATTTCAGGAGCATATTTTATGTGATGCTGACACCAGCTGCTCCATGGAGACCTTTAGGCTCCTGCCAGAGTGTAATTGGTACCCAGGAGCAGACAGGCTCTGAAGCACCAAAAAGCAAACGTGTTTCACAATAGGTCTTTATCTCAGCATGAAAAAAAGCTATAAATTGTGATGATTTTGAACAGCTATTCTGCAAACATATACACGAATTTATTATGCTAAGGCATAGCTTGTTGCCAAAAAGAAAGATGACAGGGCTGTCTTTTTAACAGCCTCCATATAACTTGGGTTTTTTTTTTTTTTTTGCTGACTATTTAAAGGTTTTTAATATCTAGAGCTGGGTGATTTAAGATATGCAATTAACATTCATTCATTCAACAGACATTTCTGAACACTTACTGTATGTCTGACAATATTCTAGGAATACAGTAGTAAACAAAGATAGACATAAATTCCTGTCTTTATTGAGTTTACACTGTGGACATAAACATGCTTGAAAGAAGAGGAGAAGGTGGAGGAAAATAGATCCATTGTTTACTCTTTAAAGACTCCAAAAATTCCGCTGCAATAGGAAATTGTACTTTTTATGTCAATTGATTGAGAACAAACATGTGACAATAATTTGCATGGATTCAGAATGCTTCCTTTTTATTTCATCAGTCACATTGCAAATCTATGCATCAGAAATAGTGCTGAAAATAAATAAGACCTGTTATTTATTTTGTCTAGAGAAAATCTTGATTTCCACATGGCTCAGTGTAGCTCTAGTGGTAATTTCACAGCTCCCCATTGATCAAAAAACCACAAGTTGGGATGACGAAATTAAATGATCTCTGAAGATTCTTTCCAGCTCTGAAGGTGGAATGCCTCTTATGAGAACTGCTAGATGCTCCCTGATGTGAGACATTTCTAAAAAACATTATATCTTTATATCTCTTATTTGTCCCATCTTTTCTATATCAGAATAGTTTTAGAAAATGTAGCATATTTCCCTGATTTAATTGTCCATTTAGAAAATTATCAGGATATGATATTGCTTCTAAAGCTTGTTTTGTCTTTGTTCTATATTAAATAATCCTTTCCAAAATGTCTCATAAAGCAGTCTATTAATTTTCTCACTTTATCACTTATACATAATGCAGTCAAAGCCCTTTTATCTTTGTAACCAAGAAGAGTTAGTTAGACCTCACTATGCTTAATAAAAGTTGTTACTTATGTTCAATGTAATTCTGATTAAGAGTTTGTGAAAAATACTTTAAAAATAGAAAAAAATATTTAACATCCTCATGTCTTCTTTATTGTGTTATCAGAATCTTGAGAAAAACTACACAGATTTTCAGAAAATTTTTTGAAAAGTCAAAATAAAATAACATAGAACATATCATCTTGCTTTGCACTCCCTACATTTATATAGATGGATTATTTCTGTAGTGTTTCAGTGTGGTGATTGATCTTCCAATTCCTACCTCATTAAGGTCATAATTCAATAGCTCTCACTGAGTTTTAGTCTCATGCAGCCAAAAACATTGTCATTATCTTGTGCATTTATTGGATACAAAAACATCTCCACTTAAAATGTTTTCATCTTTTGGAGAATTCACTTTTATAGAAAAGATCTGAGGTGCATTCTGGAATTAGCTGGAATGAAAACATGTTTTTGAAAAACTCAGTCTTATCAACTTGGCCTTTTAGATAAACTTGAGTCAGTTTGCAACTAGATATTTTGATCTAATTGATTATATACAATGTAATTGAAAACTAGAGAGAGAGATAACGGTTTCTATTTAAATCCCAATTATAATATGACCCTTAGGATTTTGCCTTTATTTTACCATAGGTTTCAATTCCTTGTTCTAGCAATGAGAGGAAGGGAAGGAAGAAAGTTTGGAGACATTTATTTAGTATCAATTGCAATTGAATCTGAAAAAATTTGTTCAAACATAAAGTAAGAGCAAATTATTGAAAACTTTCACTGGGTACAGAGCTCTGTTTTAATTTTACAAAAGAAGAAAAAATACATCCCTTGTTCTTAAGAAGTTTGCTACAATACCATATTTATATGGTTATTAAAATGACAAAAAAAAGAAAAATTGCAAAATGACAAATATTAATAGAAAAAATGTTAAATGTTTATTACATGCTTATTGTATTCCTTGATTTGTTATTTAACTATTATTAACAAGAGCAAAATACTTGCTGAGCGCTAAGGGAGTGATGGTAAAGGGAAAAGTTGAACTTAGCAATTCTTATGTCAGTGAAAAAAAGTAAACTCTAGTGAAGAAAACAAAGAAAACCTTAAAAGCAGTTAAATAGTAAATACAGATTACCTACACATTAATGGCAGAGAGGTTGCATACATCTCAATAGTAGTAGTATAAACCCAAACATAGTGAAACTTAACTTAGATTTTTATACCCAGCAAAGCTATTATTCAGAGACAAGAAAGACAAAAATTAAAGAAAAACACTGAAAGAATATGTCATCCTCAGAATCTTGCTGAGAGAACATGTACAATTTATATTTCACAATAAATGAATCTAAACGTAGGACAAAGGATTAAAACAACTTACAATAGCAGGCAAAATTACTGATAGACAAGAGGCTAAATCTCAACAAGCACTGACAGAATGTAATGATATTGATGATTGTGTGTAAGGAAAGTAAAACCAGTGTAAAAAGAAGAACAGCTTAGTTAGGCTCACTTGCCTCACATCTGTTACAAATGGGCAAGATTCGGCACATTCACTAAAAACAAGTTATAAAAATAGTGTAACTGCACATGTGTGCCCATTTACTGATTCAGCATGATTGTTGTAATTATGTAATGCGCGGTTTATGGCTGCTATTCTGTACTATGAGTATAAAGGTAACTGCTCTGAACTGCTGGTCAGCAGAGCATGGAATGAACGGCAGAGCATGGAGGATCGACAGAGCATGGAGGGTCAGTGGAGTACAACTGGAGCTCATGTCTGAGAATAAAGCATGTCTGTGAAGCTCATATCTGAAGAATAAAGTATGTCTGCCTTACTTAAAGCTGCCAGTATCTTCTTTTGATTACCTGACTCACGACCTGCACAGGAAGGGGCAGAAGGATCTGAGACTCCTGCCTGACATGGTGTGGTGATGATAATAATATGGTGGGTAACTCTGGGGGTTCAAAATCAATGTCAAATTTAAATACAAGGCAACAATAAAATGTGCAAAAATAAATAAAATCATTCTAAAGTGCTTTTATTAACTAGGAAGGAAAGACATTTTGGGAATGCATCAGCAAAATCCACACTGTGTGAACCTCTGCAGGACCTCTGGAGTCAAACCACCGGAGACCACCACTTGCTAGCTGTGTGACAGAGAACTTACTTAGCCTCCCTATTCCTCAGAAACTCCATATACAAAATGAAGTTGATGATAAGAGTACCCATCTCACTGTGTCATGATAATGAATTTGATGCTTTATAGAGGATTAAAAGTGTCTGGCATTATGAGAGTATTATTATATTTTATTATTATAATACATATTATATGAAATATGATCTAATAAAAATAAAAAAGAAATAGACAAACAGTGGTCTGATTAAGATTAGTTCTCATGGATGTTAGACCCATTGTAGGTTCTTGGATAGAGTGTGATATGATAATGATGTTTGAGAGGCACTAGGAAAAATACCAACCTTATCTTTCTTGGTTTCAATACCAGAGGCAATTAGATGTTTTGCCTTTATTTTCAGAATTTACAGAGTGATATGCTTGTTCTATCATCCTTTTGTCCCTTAGATAATGATATTAGAACTATAAAATAAGTTTGAAGCAAATAGCATGATATATTTCCTTAATTTGTTAAGTTTTTGTATTTTTCAGTTCAATGCAGTACTTATAAAGAAATTTTGAGAAGCAAGATAAAAATTAGATAAGTATTTCCTTTTACAACATCTTTTCCTAAACATATTTTATTTTCAATGCAAACAATATCTAGATTATAGGGCAGCATTAAAATGAGTTGACTTATGTGTTGACATCATGTTGTAGGCTGTCTTCTTTGGAATTAATTTCCAGGCTTTTCTTCTCCAACTATATTACATTCACTGTAATTATTGCTCTTGGAAACAGCAAGGCACACTCCCATTGTATGGATCACACTGTTAGTAAAAATTTTAATCTCTTTTATATTTTATATTATGTTTCCTCAGATAATCAGAACAAAAGGAGATAAATGTGGATAGCTGTCCTTAGCTAGAGGTTATTTCAATTAGAAGGAGCCTCACATTTTAGAAGGAAAATCCCCTCGAAGGGACCTAAATCATGGACATTTCTCATTTAAAATGATGTAAACATTACATATGCCCATCCTGTTTTCATTTCTCATCTATCTTGTCTTGTTCTGTGAACAGTGGGCTGCAATTCTGCTCTTTGTTGATGGGTACTGTTAATATTTGCAGGGCATTGGCAGTTTACAGTGTTCAATGTGGTTATTTCAATAAGGTCTGCCAGGGAAGTCTCTCAAACAGCCTCCCAATTCAGTCCTGAGGATAGATACCCTGTGGAGCACTCATTCAAGGACTCTCTAGTGTGCCCTTGGCACCAACTGTGAAGCCCTGGCTCTGGTTCTGAAGGGTACTTTATGCCAAATAAAATCATCCCATCGGGCTCTTTGATCTGATCCCCTTTGGTCAGCTGGGAAAGTGATCTGCTCTTTCCATTGCTCTGCAGCTCCAGGTTGGCTGCTGGCCCTCCGATGCTCTATTCTTCCAGTGCCACAGGGTTCTAGCTCTCCTCAGCTGCTCACAGTGGCATTGGCACCTATTGTGCACACTGGTTTATCTTTGCTGGCCCAGACCCCTGGCTTTTGTTCTCTGCAATGCTGAGTTTTCCCCCTCCTGGTAAGCTCCCTAATTCCCCAGGAAGCTTGATATGTAATCACATTTCAACTGCTGCCCCCATGTGAGGTACCAATTAAGTTGAGATGAAAAATGAGGGTCAGCTCCAAGAAAGAAAGCCAAAGCCAACATTTACTCATCTTTAAGCCATGTTAGCAGGAAGAAAATGACACACACTCTGCAGTTTGCATTCTAAATTGTAGTTTGCAGGGGATGAGGAGATTTGTTTTACTATTTGTGTTGAGTCAGTAAGAGCTTTCATCTTTCAGTTAGAAGAAATTGCTTGAAATTATTTATGAAAGATTTGGTGAAAGCCTCCCATAAACAAATGCAAGTTTAATTCTACTGCTATAAGTATACTAAAGAAGAAAAAAAAAATTAGTAAAGCACCATGTATGAAAAACCTTACCTCTGTTCCCTCCAAAAAAACAAAATCTCTTGTTTCTCACCTCAGTAGGAGATTATATTGTAGCACAATTTTATTTGTCAGATACTTAATACTCTCTAAAGTACTCCAGCATGGGATATCACATGCCATATGGCTTTCTGATGATATTAAAATATCTGGTAAACCAGGCCAAGGGCAGACCCCTTCACCTGGAGGCAGGCAAGGAGCATGCCCAGGGTCCTAGGCAGTAGCTGAGTGCAGCCCATTCCACCCAGAAGCAGGCAAGGAGCACACCAGGAGCCCTAGGCAAGAACCAAGAGCAGCATCCCCTGCCCAGTAGCAGGCAAGCAGCACGACAAAAACACCACTTCTGTGTGGGTAGCCCACCACAATCACTGCCACAGCCATAGCTGCTGCAAAAGAAGCTTGCCACTGCAGCAGTAGTCACAGTCACCATGCAGGTGGCCCACCAGACACTCCACTGCATCGACCCAAGGAGAGTCACCAGTGGAGACCAGAAAAAGAAAAGGATGTCTCTTTCCTCAAAGCCCACTCCAGAGTATCAGAAGAACCAGCTGCTCTACCAGAAGCCCACATATCAATATAGAGATACTAGAAGTAAAAAATTCAAGAAAATATGTCACTACTGAAAGAATATAGTAATTCTCAAATACCAGACCCTAGAGCTGGAAACCCTTGAAATGACTGAAAAGTAATTCTGAGCAACAATCTTAAGGAAACTCATAGATTTATGAGAAGACTCAGTTAGACAACATTATGAAATGAGGGGAAAATAACCAGGATATGAAGGAGGAAATTTACAAAGAAATTAATGTGCTAAAAAAGAATGTAGTAGAACTGATGGAACTGAAGGAGTCACTCAATGAAATAAATAATGCAACCTATAGCTTAAGCAGCAGTCTAGAACAAGCAGAAGGGAGAATTTCTATCTTGAAGATTTCTTTTTGAAATAACCCAGGTGAACCCAAAAAAGCAAAAAGAATCTTAAAAAGTGAAGAAAATCTAAGAGAACTAGCAGACAACCTTAAGAACTTAAACATTCAAATCATGGGTGTTCCAGAAGGGGAGGAGAAAGGAGAAGGCTTGGAAAACCTATTTAATGAAATAATAAAAACATCCCACGTATAGGGAGAGACACAGACATTCAGACCCAGGAAGTTCAAAGATCCCCAAACAGATTCAACCCAAAAAGATCCTCTCCAAGGCACATTATAGTCAAACTGGCAAAGCTCAAAGACAAAGAGAGAATCTCAAAAGAAGCAAGAGAAAAGTGTCAAGTCACCTATAAAGGAGCCCCTATCAGACTAACAGCTGACTTCTCAATAGAAACTCTATAGGTTAGAAGAAAATGGGATGATATATTCAAAATACTAAAAGAAAAATACTGCCAGCCAAGAATATTATACCAAGCAAGGCTATTCTTCAGAAATGAGGGTAAAATAGTGTATTTTACAGACAAACAAAAACTGTGGGAGTTCACCACCACAGGACCAGCCCTGCAAGAAATCCTCAAGGGAGTCCTGCATCTGGAATCTGAAAAATGATAATCACTACCACAAATACACCAGAAAAAACAAAGCATACTGGTAGAACAAAAATGCAGATGAAAAAGAGAAACTAAATCTTGCCACCAGAAAAAAACCATAAATGACAATGAGACAAAAGCAAACAAACTCTCAATCTCTTTGGAAGATGACAAGAAAACAATTAATTTTTCTAAAACTAGTAAGTAAAAGGGAAGAGTCAAGCATTTATTCTGTCTTATATGACTTGTTCCTCAGGGTAAGCATAAATAGATGAGGAGGGAACATTTCTGTCTATTGAAGTATAGACAGAAATGTCTATACTAGACAATCTAGTAAATAAAGAGGGAATAAAATAATTATAATATGGTATTTTGCAAACCCCTATTGAAATAATGGATCTAGCAAATGATCATCAATGACTGCTAACATCACAGAGAGATGCCAGACACAATGGGCCTCTTGTAGTAAGAACATATACCTCTGAAGCCAAATCTAACCTGACTGAGAACGAGCCTTAGGATCCAACAACTAATCATCAGGGAATGCAGGAAATGGCAGAACATGTTAAATGACACTACTGGGATGGAGCCAGAAAATCCAGACCTTGGGAAACTTTATGAGGTAAAGGGGAAAAAATTAGATGAACAGGGAACCTATAGATGAAAAGAAACGTAAGAGACAGCTGATGAAGCAACCAGTCCAACAAGCAGAACTTTTTTGGATCCTGATGTAAACAAATCAATTGTAAGAAAGAAAGAGAGGGGGAGAGAATTGGGGAAATTTAAATATGTCTAATATTTTTATATTAAGGACTCATTATTGAATTTTTCAAAATGTGATTATATACTGCAGTTACGTCTTTTATAAAAGAGTTCCTATCTTTTACAGACACGTACTGAAATATATACAGATGAATGGTTTCATACTGGGATTTACCCAAAACAATCCAGGAGGAAGACAGAAAGTGGGTGGGGGGTACAAATAAGGTTGGCCATGAGTTGTTGATTGCTGTAGCTGGATTTATTGTATATGTATTACATTTTTCACATTAAAAAGTTTAAAAAAATAAAAATTAATTAGAAAAGTGAAAAAAGATCTGGTAAACCAAAGTACTCCATATTGTGGCTCTACAAAGCAAGCGGGGCACCTGAGAGCATTAGAGATGAAGGAATGCCAATGAATGAACTTGGAAATGAAGGTCTTAAAAGAGGAAGAAGCTTACTGTTTGCTTATTTCCTGGCTTTTCTCACTAGTACTGATTGTGTGGTATTTTGTTTTATTTTTTCTCTATGAGCCAGAGTAAACAATCATAAGTAACTGCCAATATTTACTTTTTTAAACGACTATTTAAATCCAGTATGAGCAGGTTGAGGAGGAGGGTATATTACTGAGAAACAAAATTTCATTATCTTAATAAAAGATGTTCCTAAAAAATATGGCTGGCCAGTTAGCTCAGTTTATTAGAGTGTGGTGCTGATAACACTAAGGTCCATGGTTCAATCCTTGTACTGGCCAAATGCCAATAATAATAATAATAATAAAAATATATACATATATATGTGAACACTTGGTTCAAAGAAGAAACTAAAAATTCCAGAACTTTGAAAATAACAATAATGAAAATAGGAAAACAGAATCTGTGGGATATAATTAAGTTAGTTATCAAAGGAAAATTTATAACATCTAATACCTACATCAATAAAAATAAAAACAAATGAACAAATCACGCATCAAAAACCAAAGATAAAAACAACAACAAAGTATACCAAAAGACAGCATTAAAGAAGTTAATATAAATAAAAACATAAATCAATAAGTTAGAAAACCAAAATATACTTCTACAATCATATCAAGCTACTTATTTAATATTAAAATTGAAAACTACATCCTAAAAGAGTCAAAAGAGAGAAAAGAAAGATGAAAGCAAAACACACAAAATTAAAATAAGAAATAAAAAAACCCCATCAAACCAATCACTTTTTAAAAATAAACTAAACATTTTATTGTTTTTTCAGGATAAATATCTCACTGCATGTAATTAAAGAATATAGAAATACAGAAAAATCACCAAAATCATGTTATGTAGAAGCAAACATTATTTTCATTTTGATGTATTTTCATCCAGTTTTTGTAATTTATATTTTACCTGGTTGAAATCATTCCATATAAGTAGTACAAACATATGATAGGTTTGTCCTTTAAACATCACTGAAGCTCTTGAATTAATCTGAAAGCTGATTACTTACTTTGAAGGAGCTCAGGGATTAAATTCTGGTATTTTAAAAAATCAGGATTATTATTAGAAAGATATACAAGCAATATAGGAAAAAAGTTTCTTTACATATGGAGTATTGAGGACTCTCAAATTGCTCCATAATAAAAATCTTTTTTTTCAATTTTTTTTATTGATACTTACTTGATTATACATATTTGTGGGGTACGAAGCTGACTATCAATAGTTGTGTACAATGTGTGATTGTCAAATCAAAATAGCTTATTTATCATTACTATATACAGTCATTCTTTGAGTCTGTTAACCAATTTCTCATTAACCACCCCCTCTCTCTCCCTTTCCACCTCTAGTAACTATAGTTCTGTTCTCTCCTTCTAAAAGTTCATTGTTTTATTGTGATTGTTGTTTCTCTCTCTGTCTCTCTCTCTCTCTGATTCTCTCTCTCTCTCTCTCTCTCTCTCTCTCTCTCTCTCTCTCTCTCTCTCTGTCTCCTCCCCTCTCTCCTGTTTATTTATTAATTCAGCTCCCACTTGTGAGTGATAGTATGTAGTATTTCTTTTTCAGTGCCTGGGTTATCTCACTTAATAAATTTCTCCAGGCTCACCCATGTTGCTGCAAATGGCAGAATTTCATTCTTTTTAATGGCTGCCAGAAATTAATTCATGTCCTCCAGGTTTTCAAATTTGTTGGCATATAGTTGTTCATAGTAGTCTCTAAGCATTCTTTGTTTTTCTGTGGTATCAGTTGTGACACCTGCTTTTTCATTTCTGATTTCTGTTATTAGGGTCTTTCCTCTTCTTTTTTTAGTCTGGTTAATGGTTTGTCTATTTTGTCTATCTTCTCAGAAAAACAACTTTTGGGTTCATTGATTTTTTTTTATATCATAGGTTTGGTCTCTATTTTTTTAAGTTCTCTGATTTTAATTATTTCTTTCTGTCTACTAACTTTGGGATTGGATTGTTCTTTATTTTTTTCCCCCTAGTTCTTTGAGGTGTAATGTTAGGTTGTTTATTTGAAGTCTTTCTATTCTTTTGATGTAAGCATTTATTGCAATAAATTTTCCTCTATTTTTGAAGAATCTCATAGATTTTGCTATGATTTATCGTTATTATCATTAGTTTCAATAATTTTTTGATTTCCTGTTTGATTTCTTCTTTAACTCTTAGGTCATCCAGGAGCATGTTTTTTAATTTTCATGTATTTGTATGGTTTCCAAAGTTTTGCTTGTTATTGATTTCTAATTTTAATCCATTATGGCCTGAGAAAATGCTTGAAATGATTTCAGTTTTTAAAAATTTGTTGTCTTGATTTGTGACCTGATATGTGGTCTATCTCGGAGAATGTTGCATGTGCTGATGAGAAGAATGTATATTCTCTAATTGTTGGGTGAAATGTTCTGTATATGTCCACTAAGTCCAGTTGGTCTAAGGTATAGATTAAATTCTGTGTTTCTTTGTTGATTTGATGCCCAGATGATCGGTCTAATGCTGAGAGAGCAGTGTTTGGGTCCCAATTATTAATGTGTTGAGGTCTATTTCTCTCTTTAGGTATAATAATGTTTGCTTTATATATCTGGGTGCACCAATGTTAGGAGAATACATATTTATGATTGTTATGTCTTTCTGGTGGATAGATCCCTTTATCATTATATGATGACTTTCTTTGCCTCTTTTTATAGTTTTTCGTTTAAAGCCTTCTTTAACTGATATAAGAATAGCTACTTCCTCCTGCTCATTTTTGGTTTCCATTTATGTGGTGTATCTTTTCCTATCCTTTCATTATTAGTCTGTGTGAGACTTTATAGGTGAGATGGGTTTCTTGTAGGCAGCACATAGTTGGGTCTAGTTTTTTTTTTTTTTTGAATTTTTATTTTGTCAATATACAATGTAGTTGATTATTAT
>NW_007729487.1:243734-245298 GCF_000696425.1 Galeopterus variegatus
TATCACAGTGCACACTTCTCAGGGTCGCGCTGTCTCCTGGCACAGCCGCTCCAGACCTGTCGCCATCTTAAAAGTCTTGGGTCTAGTTTTTAATCCATCCAGGCACTCTATGTCTTCTGTGTGGGGAGTTCAATCCATTTACATTTAGGCTTGTTATTAGAAGGTATTGTCTAACTTCTGTCATTTAATTGCTTTCATGTGGTTGTTTTAAATATCTTTTGTTCCTTTCTTTCCCTGCTGTTGTTTGTCTGCAGAGTTTGTTGGGTTTTTTGAGGTGGTATAGTTTTTTTATTTTCTCTTTTTTGTTTGTCTATGTGCTCTACCAGTGGGATTTGTTCTTACTCATGTATTTATGGTGGTCATTACTGTTTTTTGGATTTCGCATGCAGGACTCCCTTAAGGATTCCTTGTAGGGCTGGTTGTGTGGCACTGAATTCCCACAGTTTCTGTCTGTCTGTGAAATATGTTATTTCTCTTTCATAGCTGAAGGATAGGCTTGCTGGGTCTAGTATCCTTGGCTGGCAATTTTTTTCTTTTAGAACTTTAAATATATCATCCCTTTCCCTTTTGGCATGTAGGATTTCTACAGAGAAGTCTGCTGTCAGTATGATAGGGACTCCCTTATAGGTGACTTGAATTTTTCTCTTGCTGTTTTCAGGGTTCTTTGTCTTTGACTTTTGCCAGTTTGACTACAATGGGTCTCAGAGAGAACTTTTTTGGGTTGAACCTTTTTGGGGATCTTTGAGCCTCTTGAATCTGGAAATCTGTTTCTCTACCAATACCTGGGAAGTTTTTTGCTATTATTTGATTGACAAACCAAGCAATTTAAAAAGGTCTACTTTGTCCAACTCTTATGCAAATAGATTTGAAAATCTTGATAAAAGTGGAAAATTTTTAAAAATTTTAACTTACCACAACTGGCTCCAATAAAATATAAACCAAACAATAGCTACAAAAAAGAAGTATTTAAGGTCTTTCACAGAAGAGCACCAGTTTCAGTTGGTTTCATAGGAAAATTCTACCAAACCTTTAATAATTCCGTAATGCCAATGCATTTAAAGTATTTCAGAGCATATAGAAAAGAAATAAATATTTCAATTTCATTTAAAAAAAATTATTGAATCATAATTGATTATACATATTTTTGGTGTTCAACGTTGACATATGTTGATCAAATCAATATTACTAGCATATGTATTGTTACAAATCGCAATTATTCTTTATGCCCCTTGTCCAATCTCTCCCCATCCCCCTCTCCCCCTCCAATTACCCTAGATTTCTTCCCTCCTTCTGAAAGAATAATGGTTACTCTGGTGATTTGTTGCCTAGATGATCTGTCCAATGCTGAGAGNCTGCACCTCGCTATCGGGGCGTTTTCACACTCTGTGTGCACTAGGTGGGGCAGTTGAGCCTCGCAAAGGGTTCCCGCATGGGGTGTAATTATTGTTATTTTTTTTCCGAGGCTCCGCCTCCTTTTGTCAGACCCCTCCCCACTCTGTGCGCTCAGAACAGGGCTGAGGCGTGTCTTCTGCAAACCTCGTCTTTCAGCTGAGACATCAAAGCT
>NW_007729487.1:245406-245786 GCF_000696425.1 Galeopterus variegatus
TCACCCAGGGCGCCCTCTGGGAGTGCTCTCCGGCAGCTTCAAAGCAGCTACAGAGTGCTCCAGGCTCCCCTTTCCCATCCAGAAATCAGTTAGGGGTTCTTCCAAACTGAGGCCCACAGAGATGGTATCTGTCTCCCGGAAACAGGGAGTTTACCTGGGCCTAAAGCCCAGGGTGTGGTGGAGGGACGATCTGGGCGGGCTCCTCTTCCCTGCCCTCCCGACGCTGGCCGGGGGCTCCCCACGCTACCAGCCCGCCGGTCCACAGGCCCCGGGGTGCCCCGCTTCGAGGTAAGCAAGTGGCATGTCTCAGTGAGGAGCAGCACCAAGCAGAGATGGCTGGCCTGCCTGATCTGAGCCGGCCGTCTCCGCCCCCACCTGAG
>NW_007729487.1:245887-258683 GCF_000696425.1 Galeopterus variegatus
TCGCAGAGTTGGGCTGGTCTGGCCCCTTCCACTCCATTTCTATGTCGTCTCTGCTGACTTACTTGGCCTTTGTTGTCTCGGGCTGCTCGATCAAACCCGCAGCAGGGCTTGGGTGCTCTCAGGAGTCTTCTTTTGTGTTGGCCCTAAAACCTCGAACCTGTTGTTGCTTGTTTGTTGTTGTAGGTTCATTGTTGAAAGATTTATTCATTTTTTGTTGCTCTTGGAAATGGAAATAGTACTCTGGTATCACAGCACACACTTTTCAGGGTTGCGCTGTCTCCTGGCACGGCCGCTCCAGACCCGTTGCCATCTTCTGTCATTTAATTGCTTTCATGTGGTTGTTTTAAATATCTTTTGTTCCTTTCTTTCCCTGCTGTTGTTTGTCTGCAGAGTTTGTTGGGTTTTTTGAGGTGGTATAGTTTTTTTATTTTCTCTTTTTTGTTTGTCTATGTGCTCTACCAGTGGGATTTGTTCTTACTCATGTATTTATGGTGGTCATTACTGTTTTTTGGATTTCGCATGCAGGACTCCCTTAAGGATTCCTTGTAGGGCTGGTTGTGTGGCACTGAATTCCCACAGTTTCTGTCTGTCTGTGAAATATGTTATTTCTCTTTCATAGCTGAAGGATAGGCTTGCTGGGTCTAGTATCCTTGGCTGGCAATTTTTTTCTTTTAGAACTTTAAATATATCATCCCTTTCCCTTTTGGCATGTAGGATTTCTACAGAGAAGTCTGCTGTCAGTATGATAGGGACTCCCTTATAGGTGACTTGAATTTTTCTCTTGCTGTTTTCAGGGTTCTTTGTCTTTGACTTTTGCCAGTTTGACTACAATGGGTCTCAGAGAGAACTTTTTTGGGTTGAACCTTTTTGGGGATCTTTGAGCCTCTTGAATCTGGAAATCTGTTTCTCTACCAATACCTGGGAAGTTTTTTGCTATTATTTGATTGACAAACCAAGCAATTTAAAAAGGTCTACTTTGTCCAACTCTTATGCAAATAGATTTGAAAATCTTGATAAAAGTGGAAAATTTTTAAAAATTTTAACTTACCACAACTGGCTCCAATAAAATATAAACCAAACAATAGCTACAAAAAAGAAGTATTTAAGGTCTTTCACAGAAGAGCACCAGTTTCAGTTGGTTTCATAGGAAAATTCTACCAAACCTTTAATAATTCCGTAATGCCAATGCATTTAAAGTATTTCAGAGCATATAGAAAAGAAATAAATATTTCAATTTCATTTAAAAAAAATTATTGAATCATAATTGATTATACATATTTTTGGTGTTCAACGTTGACATATGTTGATCAAATCAATATTACTAGCATATGTATTGTTACAAATCGCAATTATTCTTTATGCCCCTTGTCCAATCTCTCCCCATCCCCCTCTCCCCCTCCAATTACCCTAGATTTCTTCCCTCCTTCTGAAAGAATAATGGTTACTCTGGTGATTTGTTGCCTAGATGATCTGTCCAATGCTGAGAGGTGTGATCAGGTCCCCCAATATTATCATAGAGCAGATGCTTCTTCTGTCACTCTGAAATGGGTTTTGTGGAGAGAAATGTCTTCTTCTATTCTTTATCTCTGCTGGTGACTCTTCTTGTGTCAGTGCACTCCAGTGGCTGGTGGACCATCTACGTGGTGATTGTGCCATCTAGCCGCTTTCATGGCAGCCATGGTTATAGTGCTGGCTGTGGTAGGCCATACACAGAGGTGATGTTTTTGGCATGCTCCTTTGTGCTAGCAGTGTGCCTGGTTGTGGGGAGTGTCTGATCCCTGGCCCAGGTAGGCTCCAAGGCACTGGTGTGGTGTGCCTGGTTGAGGGAGGGGGTCAGACCCCTGGCTCTATGCCTTGGGTCCCCAGGCAAACCCCCAAGGTGCTGGCATGGTGTGCCTGGTTGTCGGAGGGGGTCTGGTCCCTGGCTTCATGCCTTGGATTCCCAGGTGGGCTCTGAGGTGCTGGCACAGAATGCTTGGTTGTGGGAGGGGGGTCTGGTCCCCTTCTCCATGACTCAGGTCCCCAAGTGGGACCCAAGGTGCCTGCATGGTGTGCCTGATTGTGAGGGGGGGTTCCAGTCCTCAACTTCATGTCTCAGGTCCCTGGGTGGGCCCTGAGGTGTTGGCGTGGTATGCCTGGTTGTGGGAGGGGTTCTGGTCTCCAGCTCCATGTCTGGGATTCCTTGGTGGGCCCCAAGATGCTGGTGCAGTGTCTGTTTGTGGGAGGGGTGTCTGGTCCCCAGCTGCATGCCTCAGGTCACCAAACAGGCCCCAAGGTGCTGGTACAGTGTGCCTGATTGTGAGAGGGGGGTCTGGTCTCCTTCTCCATGACTTGGGTCCCTGGGTGGGCCCTGAGGTACTGGCACAGTGTGCCTAGTTGTGGGAGGGGGGTCTGGTTCCCAACTCTGTGCCTCAGGTCCCCAGTCAGGGCCCCAAGGTCCTGGTGGTGTGCCTCGTCGTGGGAGGGTGGTCCAGTCCCTGTCTCCAAGCCTCGTTTCCCAGGTGGACCCCGAGGTGCTGGCAGTTTGAGTGGTTGTGGGCAGGGGTCTAATGTTCAATATCCATTTATATTATAAACAGTAAAATAGTAATTAATGGATACTTAAGATGATCTGTCTCTCTCAAATGTCTGCATCTAGGAATCTAGGAAAACGGTAAAAATTTTTTCTCTGAAGTTAAACATCAGGTAACATTAACCATTCTCTTCATTGCTATTTCACATAGTGTTAGAAGTATTAGCCAAGGCAAATAACTCAAAAGAAAACAACTGGAGGCATAAAAATTGGAAAGGAAAAAGGAAAACTATATCTATGTAGAAGTAATATAGTTATATACGTAAATCCAAAAAGAAACAATGGAAAGCTACCACACAGTGGAGAATTTAGTATAAAAAAACTAAATTGTAGTTATTAAATTAACATACAAAAATCAGTAGGCATCACATACACAAAAATCAGACTAAACTGGAGATCACATTTTATCATATCAAAACAGAAGCTAAATTCGTTTGTATAAACTCTACAAAAAATACTCAAAACTTAGATAGGAAAAACTATAAAAAGCTCTCAAGATACACAGAAATAGAGCTGAAAGAATGGAAAGACACACTTCTTTCTTGGATAATAAGACTCAATATCATTAAAATGTTAGATATCCTTAAATTGTTTATTAAATTTAATGCAATTCCAATAAAAAAAAATCAGTTTTTTTTCTCTGTAGCTAGATGGGTTGATTATAAAGTTCATTTGGGGGAAAATAAATAATAGACAGGAAAATACTAAAAAAAAGAAAAAGAGGAAAGTGTGTGTGTACAGTGGGGGCACAGGTAGCCATATTCAAAATATACCATAAAAGCTTTGTAATTCAGGCAGTTTGTTAATGGCACATGAATAGACTGACCAATGGAGTAAAATAGAAAATTCAGCAATTGACCCAATTGTATATAGATATTTAGTATACCAAATGTCTAGTGCTATCTCAATCAATTTTAAAAAATGGTGGAATTTTTAATAAGTTAGTTTGGGGATAGCCATGTGGAAAAAATAACATTAGTTCCATTTCTTATTTACATTTTACATAAAGCTAAGATTCCAAAGGATCAGAGATTAATGTATAAAACATGAAACCAGGTAAGTTCTGAAAGAAAACATGGGTGAATTTCTCCATATTCTGGGAATGAGAAAGCTTTCCAAACTTTAATTCTATATTCAGAAGCAATAAAGAAAAAATTGACAATTTTAAGTGCATTAACATTTTTGCATGGGAAATTATATCAGAAGTAAACATACAAACAACAAACTGGGAAAAACATTTGCAACTTTTGTTAGAGATAAAACTATATATATGTGTGTGTGTGTATATATAAAAAGTATCTGAAAATAGAGGGAAAAAGAAACTATACAAAAATGGGCTAAAATAGGGGCCGGCCCAGTGGTGCACTGCTACAGTGCGCCGCTTGGGAAGCACGGCGGTGCTCCTGCTGAGGGTTCGGATCCCATATACAGACCAGCTGCTCACTGGCTGAGCGAGGTGTGGGAGCAACACCGTGGGTTGCGATCCCGTTGCCAGTCCCGGTCCGGTATGGGCGCGACACTGAGGATTGCGATCCGTTTCCGGTCACGAAAAAAGACAAAAAGGAAAAAAAAAAAAAAGAAAAAAAAGAAAAATGGGCTAAAATACAAACATTTAAAAGAAAAAGAAATGCAAATGTCTTTTAACTATTTGCAAAGATGCTCATAATAGGAAACATAACAAAGAAAACCAAAACATAACAAACAAAATACCAGCACTGAAATGCTGTCTCTCTCTTACTTGATAGTCAAACACCCAATTTCCACAACTTTCTGTTGTCAAGGTTAGTGCTGATGCAAAATAACCAATCACTGTGGAGGGAGATTTGGCAATGTGTAGCAAACTTACGTACTTATTTACTTTTGGATGCTGCAAAATCCCACTTCTAGGAATTTATACCTGTAATACCCTAGAAAACCTAAAACAGATGTATGCCCAGGACTAATTGCAGTACTCTTTGCAGTAAAAAAGACTGAAAATTATCCAAATGTTCCATGCTGAGATGAACTATCATTTATCAGCCCACTGGAGTATTATGCAGCTCTAAGAAAGAATATGGAACATCTCAAAATACTTCTATGGAGCAATGTGCAAGATATTTTGTTAAATGAAAAAAGAAAGATGAGAAATGTATGTATGATATATTACTATTCTTATAAGAAAGGAAAACTGTGTTGCTTACATTTGGAAGTGAAAAATAAGCCATAAAAGAGAGAAAAGAAAAAAAAAATGGAATGCGAGTGCCTAGTGGGCCATTTTTAGTAAGCAGAATTCGAACTGCTGGATGAAGAGTAGGGTAGAGGGGGCATAGATGGAACTTAGACTTCTTTGAATATATTTGCTTCAAGTATTTGACTTTGGAATAATGTTAATATTTTACGTAAGTAAAATACAAAATTAAATTCCCTTAATATTAAAAAAGTAAATGATACAATTGAAACTAATCATGTATCCAGTTGGTGGTTTATCTATACACAGAGAAACTATTTTAAGTGGCTTCAAAAAATAGTAATTTGTACTTTCTTAGTGAAATATGTCCTCAGGTCAGAAATAGCAGTAAAGTATTTTTAAAATCTGATTTTAGTAATCATATTTTTGGTAGTAGTTTGGTATTGTTGTACTGAGATATTGTGTATATTGTGTGATAAAGCAAACAAGGTATATTAATGTTGAGAAGTCAGTTTTATAGTGTGGTAAAAGAAGATACACATGTAACATACGTGAATTGAAAATATCAATATGAACTCAAGAGGTATTTTATCTTTTTGAACACTACACGTTTTCTATATTTTTTTCCACTAAAACAGCCAAAACCTCAATAACACTACACGTTTTCTATATTTTTTCCACTGAAACAGCCAAAACCTCAATAACATGGAATATCCCTGTTACCAAGATTGTAGTCTATAAACACCATTTCCCATTAATAGGAATTAGGGCTTCCTGGAGAAAAGAGCGATTCCAGTTGTTCATGGAGATGTAAAAGAAAATCCTGGAAGAAATTGTTATACCAGAAGCAAGGAAGGTAGTATAGACCACAGGGGTTGCAATAAAAGGACTCAGGAGTCAATCTGAGTAATCTATCACTGGCCAAAGGTGGGACAATTTTAATATTAATAAGAATAATAACTTCAATGTACGGAGACATATTTGTTTAAATCTATTAATTAACAATAATACTAAAAAAATCCTTAGTTACTTTTAGAGACTATTAGGAAACTAGCTCATTACTTTGAAAACTGGTAAATAAAAAAAAACACAATTATTTATTCTCTTTTCTATATGATCTATACCTCAGAATACAAATGAATGGGATACAGGGGACATGGACAGAAGTTGGACTTCTTTGAATGTACTTCATTTCAAGTATTTGACTTGGATACAAATGGTTGGATAATCAAAGAGTTTATAAAGGCAAGTTTCTCTTTGTAAAACTATATGAATTAATAAATGAAGAAGAAATAATAAAAATAGAATAAATTTCTCAAATTAATAAGACTCAGGATCATCACCAATGGCTGATAAAATCACAAACACAAAAGAGAGATAACCAGACATTGTAGACCTCTTGATGGAAGTATACAGTGTCGGCTGTAAAATAATCGTGTTCCATTTCCCCCAAATAAAACTGGAATGTGATCAAGACTCTGGATCTAACCAGCAATTCAAAAGCAATATTTGGGACAGAGGAACATATTAAATAACACTATGGTGTTATAGTCAGGAAAATCCCAAAGGTGTGAAACTCTACAGGACAAATGATATGGTTGTTTTTCTTAGTAAATGAACTGCATAAACAAAAAAAAAAAAAAGAAAGAAAGAAAGAAAGAATTGGGGGAGGAAACTAGATTGAAAAATCCTTTTTTTTCTTTTGTCAGATGGTTGGTTAATGGTATTGAACTCTGGACCTTGGTGTTATAGATTAACAAATCTTAAAAAATGTCAGTCAATTAAATACAAACCTTATTTCCATAATGATTCAAATAGTACAAATAATTGAAGGCAATTGGAAAAGTGAACACTGCCACGATGTTTGCTAATATAAAGGAATTTTTACAAGTAATAATTATGTTAAGTTATGCTATAAAAGAGTACATATGTTTCAGAGATAATGCACTTAAACAGATATATATAGATAAAATGGTATGGAATTTGGTTCAAAATTATTCATTGAGAAGGGAACTGGGTAGTTAGTGGAGCATAAATGAAACAATATTGGTTATAATGATTGAAGCCAGGTGATGGGTTCATATGTAATTCTCTTTACTTTTTATACATTTAAATTTTTCTATAAAAATATTTTTAAAACTGTCAATACATGAAGTGCAATCCTTCAGTAAGTAATAATTCATTCTTTTTTAGAAAAATATATTTCCCTTCTGATGAACAGTGCTAAATTCTTTCAATTGCAAAAATACATATATATGTTTTCGGTTGTGAGGAAATTAGAAACCCTTCTTAAAATGGTGTGCTTTCTTATGACGCAGATTTGAAACTTATTGGCATGGTGCCAGTGGTGTGTTAACGAATGTTTAACAAACAACTCTCCAAAAACAGAAAAACAAAGTAGTGATTTGTAATTTTCCTCACATAAATACTCCCTCCATGGGAGACTTCAAGCTACCAACTTGACATCATTGAATGCCAAATTGGAAGAGGTCTGTGCAATTGGTTTTCACAGCCAGCTGACCTGGTGTAAGTTCGCTTTGGCACACCATTGCATAGTCCACGTCAAAAGACATGGGAGCACAGCTATCAGAGCACTCGGTTCTGTTACACTGCCTTCACCCTTGCCCTCCACACATGCACACAGTAGGCTCCAGAGTGCCCTGCTCCATTAAGCCGTTGATCCAAATCTCTGACTCTTCATAAGGAGTGATGCAGTTTGGATGTGTTGTCCCCTCCAAAACTCATGTGGAAGTTTGATCTCCAATGTGGCAGTGTTGGAAACTGATTGAGTCATGGGGGTGGATCCGTCATGAATGGATTAATGCTCTCCCTGGAGGAGGAGGGGTAGTGAGTGAGTTCTTGTTCTATTAGTTCCCGTGAGAGTTTGTTGTTTATAGGACCCTGGCACCTTCTCTCTGTCTCTCTCTTGCTTCCTCTCGCCACATGATCTGCTTGTACCTGCCAGCTGCCTGCTGATTTTCCGCCATGAGTAGAAGCAGCCTGAGGCCCATGCCAGATGCAGCTGTCCCAGAATCATAAGCCAAATAAACCTCTTTCCTTTATAAATTACCCAGTTTCAGGTATTTCTGTTATAGCAACACAAAACGGACTAAAACAAGTAGTGATGACCAATTGTTTTTTCTACTGTGACTGTTCTCCTAGTATGTTTGTTATGTGATCATTCATCAAATATTTGTAGGATTTCTGCTATATACAGAAGAGACTTGGATCCTTGCCCACACTGAGTTTACAGTCTCATTGAGAGAGAGAGAGATCAAATGCCCCCTGGATATATAACTACAAAACAGTGCTATAAAGAAAAGGATCAAGATTGCAGGTCTGTATAACTGAGCAGACTTGACCTGTCCAGTCTGGAGGATAGGGAACAGCTTCAGTATGGAAGCAGTATCCTAAGCAAGATTAGAAGGTTTCCGAGGAATTCATCAGAATACATGGGGTGGAGCATTCCATGTGGAGACAGAGCCTGTGTGAAGTCCCTGAGGTGGAGGAGTGATCAAAACAAAGGAAAGAAGGACGGAGAGGCTGAGAGGCAGCCAGAGAAAGGAAGAGCGGTTGGAGATATAGGGGATAAGAGAGTAGGGACCAGATGTTTCAGGGACTTGTGGGTCTTTCTTCTCGTACTTAGAGACTTGAACTTGGAGACTGTGTAACATGGAGACTCTGACTGGACCAAATGCAATCCTCAGCAGTAGGTTTTATTTATAAAAAACTCGAGTTTATTGGAATACTTCCTTTTAACTCCCTGAATATTCACATTTATGTTGCTGATACCCGAAGCTCGTCTATTTTCTAGTGTATTGCCCTCAGCTTAAACTCATGAATGCATATTTGGTAACTATTCCTATTCTTTGTAGGCAGTAATGTCCTAAGGTCTAGGAGGCTGTGCCCTAGACTCCTGCTTGGGCCTTCTTCCTTCCATGCCTCCCCGGAAGGGGAAAATGTCTGTGAGGACAAAGGTTGGTGCTGACTCACAGCCTCTCCTCCTGCTTCCTCCTGAATTATTCTCTAAGTATCTGGGAGCCCAGAATTTCCTGCCCAAACAACCCACAAATTGATCTCTGGGACTGTGAGGTATTCTGATGGCAGGCAGTGTTACTGTTTGTTAGGGGTGGGAGGGTGATGGTGGACTGATCCTGAATGAACAGCCTGGGATGATCACACCCATGAGTGTGGGGACACTTCAGTGTGGGACAGAGCTAGAGTGTATAGAGGGGTGGCAGTGGGCTATGGAGAGGGGGCCAGAGGTGGGCCTGGGTGTATGTGTCTGTGTGTGTAGTGGCGGTGGTGGTAGTATTCTCCCTATTCAGTCATGCATAAATGCTGAATTCTAAGGATTCTGAAGTCCACTTTTGAACTTGGCCTTCCAAGTCATTATAATATGTATTTGTCAGACAAGGAGGATAAATTTTTTTTTTAATTTAACAATTCATCAGCTTTTTAAGCACATAGACATATGATACGTGGGTCTCCACTTCATTCAATATGTTAATAAGGGCAGCTGTTATAACCTACCTTAGAAGTGTTCAGCTATCACTGCAATGGCAAAAGCAAGCATTTTACATGTGCATACTTATTATATTACATCCTTAATACATTTTGAGATATCTAATGAACTCAAACAAATGTTGTAAGGAAGCTTCAATGGTAACAAAAATAGTAGTAGCTAACATTTGTTGACTGCTGACTGTGTTCCAGGGTCTGCTTTAAGCACTTTAAATATATTTACTCATTCAATTCTCACAGCAACTCATTGTGGTGGCCACTATTATTTTCTCCACAATGAGGAAACTGAGGTTGAGGAATGTAGTAAATGGCGGTGCTAGGATCAGAACCCAAGAACTTTGGCTTTGGAGTTTGTGCTTAACCTACCAACCTATAGTGTTTTAAATGTTTCTCCTTGAGAAGGATATGTTAGTTCGCTTGAATTACAATATATTAATTTATATAATTAATTTATATTAATTATAAAATATAATTATATTAATTTAGTCTGGAATAAAATTTGTTCAAATGCTACCTTTGATGTTAATTGACATTATGATAATTAATTTTACTTAACTAACAACTTAGAAAGCTGGAGTTTTACCATTTATTCACACAAATTTGTACTTTTGATGCTTTATGTCGTTGAAGGAGTTTAAATGTTAACTTTTATTTCAAGATTTCTAGTTGCTATAAATACACAATGAGCTCTTTGAAGGAAGCCACTAGATCTTATATTCATTTGGAATCTCTCCATAGTGTTCAGCAAAATGCTGTCTATACTATGCAAGTTCATTAGTATTTGCTATTGTCTGCCTGGCAGAGGCCAGCTGGAGAATTTGTCTCAGCAGCCACTTCTAGACAGACTATTGAAAGTTCTGCTTTTAAAGCTGCAAGGGTGAGTGGAAGAGTTGACGTACACCCCAGAGTCTGCTGACATATTAATAGTCTTGTCACACTTCCTCTGAGGTCTCTGGGAGAGGCCACTGCTGGTCTTCTGTACTATTAAGTGCAGAACCTGATGAAATTCTACCTTTACTTTGTGTGACTATGAGGTGGGTTATGAATATCTCCATATGATAAAATATGGCAGGAAACATTAGAATGGAGCCTAATTATACTGATGAGTAGCTATTTAGTGCATTTTAAGGCTTAACTGTGAAATCACAAAAAGAACAGCTCTCTTTAAAACTCTTATATGTACCTTTGAAACAGTGACAGACCTCAAACAAGTATAAATTAGAAAAGATCCTGAGAAACTATCTGAGAAGAGAGATCCAAAGAAGCTAAGATCTCTTTTCATGACCTGTTAATTAATAGAGGAATCCTCTAATTCCTCTTTAAGTACTGTTTTTTTATTATACCCTGACTTCATTACTTAAAATGACAGTGACAACTTCAGTCTTTCCAGAACCTCTAATATTTTTCTTTTCATATAGTATATGGGTAGAGAATTCACGCTTAAAAAATTCGTAATGAATTATGATGGGCCTCTTAACAATTTCACCATTTTGTTCTCTCCCTGATCCTGCTAACATAGGCCACAAAGTCATCCCTTTTGTCGTAATTTAAGTTTTTCTTTTTGTTCTGCTTTGAGCAGAATTTCCTAAAACCCAGCTCTAAACCCAGGCATGTGGTATGCTTTCAAAAGTCACTTTTAGGGCAGAAGTAAAAAGGAAACTGATGTTGCTGAGCCATCTCAGAATTGTGTCTTCAGTGCAGAATTAGAACAGATGCTCTGCCCTCACTTCCAATGCTGTGAATCATATGTGTTTTCATCCATTATCTGAAACTTTAAAAATTTTTAACATTTCCATCCCTTATGATAAAAAGAAACAGTTGTTTAATTTGAAAAGTAAAATGCAAAATGTGAGTCAAAACAAATCTATGTGATTTTGAAATACGGGGGAGTACTGAAATCCAGATCTTTTTCTTGTTTATTCTCAAGAGTAATCACTTCCTTGGAATACTGAAAAACCACTTCAGAAAGCAAATAGCTAAAGGTATGTGTAATTCATGTACCCATAAATGTCATATAATTTAAATTAATAGCACAGTTATTAAGTAGAGAAACAGGCTCTACATTATCTAGCTGTGTATGTCCAACTTCCTGTTATCACTAAATCAGATGTTTGATTTTCCTTTTGTGGACATTGTTGAGCTAAATTGCTTGGTGAAGATTTGTTTCTGTGTTTCTTCTAAAGAAATTAGTGAATTAAAATGTTCCATGGATTAATGGGGAGCTTAGGCTTCAAAAGTTCCCTTCTATATTTCCTTAGTATTAATGCAGGAAATCAAAGGATGCCATAAAGGCAAGTCTTACTATCAGAATGTGCTCCATGATTTTGAACATACAGAGAAAGAATGCTTGATGTGGCAGCATCAAAGCTTAGACTAGTAAGACTTATTGTGTTGGCTAAAAGATGATGTATTTAGTTTTTCTCCTTACAAAAGGAAGTATTTGACTCTTGCTTAATGGGCTGTGTAAATGTTGTCTGTTATGCTTCGAGTCTATTATTGCATCTACATTTTATGAAAAACTTATATTTTGGGCTTAGCAGATGGAATCATTTGAATTGTTTGCTGAAAAGAGTCTTTCTCAATTATATTATGTAAAAGGCTCAAGCAGTAGATTTACCTCAAGATTTTCTGGAACAATAATTAGGCCCAAAGACCCTTAGGATAAAGAAATAGTTGTGGTAACAAACACCCTGAACTCTCTCAGGTGGGAGGGGCAGCTTCCTTCTAGGAGAGCTATAGTTCTCACCTCAGAAACCATGGAGAAAAGCTTCTTGTCCTTCTGAATGATCCAGATTCCTCAGCTGCAAAGCAAATAGCCTATGAAATTTGCTTTTAATTTCCAAATAAAATATATTTGACCAACACTCAGCATCCCAATATACTGCAAAAACAGAAAGAACTTTCATGACACTGACTAAATACTGTGCATGTTTGCTGCAAATACTCCGTGAGATGGGGTCAATTGATTCAGAAGACAAACAGTTTCAAAGAAGAAAAAAGACCACTAGATATTAGCAATCTTTTAATTTTAGGCCTTTAATAAAATATGTGGGAAGATGATCACAGTAATCTTAGGAGCTTGGTAACAATTTGTTTTTAAAAGCAGATGTCAAAACTTCCTAGCATTGGACGGATATAGCTTTTGTTCTAGTGCAGAAGTTCTGTGAACATAGATTTGAAAGAAACATAAAGATTTTTGGGGAGCAATGTGCTCACAAGAAAAAAGGATAGGAATTAGCTGGGTGGGATGAGAGAGAAAAGAAAAGCTGAATGGGGCAAAATTAATAGTTTCTAGTGTACCCCAACATCCAACTTAAAAAACAGTCTGGGAAAGAAACAATTAAACAGAACTGGTCTTTTTTTGTAGACTATTTTTTTCTATTCTGGGCAAGAGAAGTAACAAGAATGTGGGATTATGAGTTTTCCTTTCTCCCTGCATCTCTCTCTGCAACTGCCCTTCCTTCCTTCCTTCCTTCCTTCCTTCCTTCCTTCCTTCCTTCCTTCCTTCCTTCCTTCCTTCCTTCCTTCCTTCC